>NW_003852783.1:184171-185316 GCF_000181295.1 Otolemur garnettii
TCTCTTCTAAAACACATCTTTAAAAACCACTGATGATCACTAAGACTTTGGGAAATCATTCTTGTGTTTCCTGCCATGCATGTGGTATTTAGAAATAAATCTTTTTTTTTTTCTTTTTTGGGGTTTTTGGCCAGGGCTGTGTTTGAACCAGCCACCTTGGGCATATGGGGCTGGCACCCTACTCCTTTCAGCCACAGGCGCCACCCTAGATATAAATCTTTCTTGTATTAATCTACCATAACTGTGATTTTATCTTTTCAGCAAACCAACCTAGGGGAAAGGGCAAGTTTCCCTGAGACACCAACAGTTTCTGAGTGACTAACAGCAGGTGGCTTCTACAGCATTGGGAATGTGCAAAGGGATGGTCCACACCTGGGGAAGGACAGAGCAGAATAATTTAAAAATTATCAATTATTGTAGAATTTTTCATTGAATACTTTGAGACAGCAATCAGCTGCATGTAACTGAATGTGTACAAAGCAACCCATGGATAAGAGCTGTCTATCAAAACTTCTTGTTGTGGGACTTCAAACTGATACAACCTCTTTGGAAGGAAGTATGAGAACCTTCAAAGAACTCAAACTAGACCTCCCATCTGAACCTGCAATCCCAATACTAGGCATCTACCCAGAAGACAAAAATCCTTTTACCATAACTAGAGTGTTTACAATTGCTCAATTTACAATTGCCAAGATATGGAAACAACCTAAATGTCCATCAACTCAAAAATGGATTAACAAGCTGTGATATACTTATACCATGGCATACTACTTAGCCATCAAAAAACATAAAGACTTTATTTTTTTTTATTGTTGGTGATTCATTGAGGGTATAAGAAACCAGATTACACTCATTTTTATTTGTTAGGTAAAGTCCCTCTTACAATCCTGTCTTGCCCCCCAAAAGTGTGACACACACCGAGACTACATCCCCCTCCCTCCCTCCTTCTTCCTCTCTCTGCTCTCCCCTTTCCTCACACCCACTATGTCATTAATTGTCCTCATATCAAAATTGAGTACATAGGATTCATGCTTCTCCATTCTTGTGATGCTTTACTAAGAATAATGTGTTTCACTTCCATCCAGATTAATAGAAAGGCTGTAAAGTCTCCATTTTTTTAATGGCTGAATAGTATTCCACGGTAT
>NW_003852784.1:0-5014 GCF_000181295.1 Otolemur garnettii
AAAAAAAATTATTATAGCTAAGACGTCAATACTCCACAAATTAGACTAATCTGAGTCCTTCAGTGAAGTATTCAAATAACAAAATAAGAGACAGTCAGACTGAACTAACACTGGTGCCCTGGTTTCCTATCTAATGATACCAATATCTAATTCAGACGCACTTTTTAAAAAAATAAGTACGTTAGAAACAAAATGTAGGGCTAAACAACCATAAACTAGCAATTAAATTCTGTTTACATAACCAGAAAATAGCTACCGGGATAATCCAAATAAGGTGACTACATAACTGTAATCATTCAGTAATTCATTTGCTTCACTATGTACCTTGTAAAAGCCTTTCTGTAAGCCCTTCTGGGAGACCCACAAAAAACAAAGTATGGCTGAGGGTTCTCCAATTCACAAGTTGCTATTTGCCCAAATAAATGCTCTAATGTTTTTATGGCACCTCCGTTTAGCTTTTAACGGGAGAAAAGAGGGACCGGGGACTCCACGGAGCACGCACGAAATCGCACATCAAGTCGACATCCTCCTGGTGACACCCCGCCCAGCGTCGTCGTCACCGCACAACCTGAGGGAGACATAGGTCTCGGGCACAGGGCTGCACAGAGAGGGTCCCGGGCTGCGGCCAAAGTCACCCTGCAGGGACAGGACAGGACGCCGCGGTCCCAGCTCCTAACCCAGTCACACCCTAAAGGAAGAGGGGACCGAGGGCAGACCTGTGCCTCTGGCCAGCATAGACTGTGGTCCACTAGCCCCAGAGATGACCCCGGGGGAGGCCCAAGTCCGCAACAGCCGGTTCTGGGTAGTTCCGACCGACTCCTTCCCCATCGCCGGTCACGCAGCCGCAACCGGCCATTTCCGAATTTCAGGCGTCCCGACATCCTCCTGACAAACATCTGGTGACAGGGTGACAGAGACTGCGGTACAACCAGCTAGACCTCTTCTTAGCTGAAGGAGCAGTGAAGATGGACCTCACCAGCAACTCCCGGGCCTGAAGGGAGAAGCCATAGCCACAGTCTGCAAGCAACGGGTTCCTTCCGGCTTCAGCCAAAGTAGCCAGGCCCCACCCGGCGGTCCTGATTGGGTAGGACTCCAGGTCCCGCCCCCACACGCCCTGAGTGACAGGAGATGCGATCCGAAAACTGGAGGAAGGCTTTCAACCTCTGCTCCCCATTCAGTCCCTTTTTAGCAGAACTTATGTTCTGTGCTGGAATCTAGTACCGCCTGAGGAACATTTCCATTCAGCCTTGTATAAAAGGTTATACCTATTCATCAATAATATATAATATTTTAAACTGGAAACAATATAATAACTATTTTAAATTTCATATTATGGGTCCGGCTCCTTAGCTTTGTTGGTAGAACGCCAGGCACATGCACCAGGGCTGGCGAGTTCCAGCCGCCCAGGGCCTGCTAAATCAACAATGACAACTGCGACAAAAAATATACTGGTGTTGTGGTGGAAGCCTGCAGTCCTAGCTACTTGGGAGGCTGAGGCAAGAGAATCACTTAAGCCCAAGAGTTTGAAGTTGCTGTGAGCTGTGACACCAAAGCACTCTACCAAGGGAGACAAAGTGAGACTCTGTCTCGAAATTAAAAAAAAAAAAATTGTAGAGAAAAACATCCAGTAGAGGGTGGCAGGTTTGTGCCCAGCCCTGCCAAACTGCAACAAAAAAAAGCCAGGCGTGGTTACGTGCGCCTGTGGTCCCAGCTACTCGGGAGGCTGAGGCAGGAGAATCACCTAAGCCCCGGATTTGGAGGTTGCTGTTGTTGTACCCCCTAAGACCTGAAAGGATAGAGTCAGACCTCCTCTTAGATGTAATTAATTGGTAATTCATTTTACCTACTGCAGGGGCTACTGTACTAGGTGCCAGCAGCGCCAGTAGGGGAGTGAAGTTACCTTTTATAGGCTTTGTGCAAGCATGTTACAGAAGCAAGAAGTGGCTGGTTAAGGGGGGCTACAGTTTGCGTAGTCATGGATACAGTAATGTAACAGTGATTAATACAGCTTTGGTTGACAATGGATACATCTCATATCACAATGGTTATGCTTATACAACAGTAATTAATCAAGTCTCAGTGAGTTTTCTACCATTGTTCACCTACTGAGAACTTGGGGGGTTTTGTGAAACTTGGGACTTTTCTTCATTGTTTGTTTTTAGCAACCCTAGAGGGAAGGAGCCTGGGAACATGGCTGGGAAGCAAGTTCTCAGCCACCCTGTGGGGAGGTGTGACTTGCATTGTTCCCTGAGTGACTGGGGGGGGGGGATGCCAGATGGGGGAGAGAGCAGGAGAGGGAGGAGGGAGGGGGAGGAGATGCCAGATTAGGGGGGGGGTGAGAGGAGGAGGGGAAAGGGCTGGAGGGGAGGGACAGGAGAGGCTGGGGGAACAAGTTGGTGGGGGGAAGAGGGCTGGGTTACAACACTGTGAGCTGTGACGCCACAGCACTCTGCCGAGGGTGATACAGTAAGACTCTCTCTCTACAAAATAAATAATAAATAAATAAACATCCAGTAATGGCTTGGCTCCTGTAGCTCAGCAGCTAGGGCACCAGCCACATACACTGGGGCTAGCAGGTTCGAATCCAGCCCTGGCCTACCAAAGAACAATGACAACTACAACAAAGAAATAGCCTGGAGTAGTGGTGGGCACCTGTAGTCCCAGCAGCTTCTTGGGAGGCTGAGGCAAGAGAATTGCTTAAGCCCCAGAGTTTGAGGTTGCTGTGAACTTTGATGCCACGGAACTCTACCAAGGGTGACACAGTGAGACTCTGTCTCAAAAAAACAACAACAAAACACCCAATAAAGCTCTTCTGGCTTGTCCTCCTCCTGCCACTCCTAGTGTTGGCAGCTGACTAGTTTTGTGCAGATCCCAGACCTCTTTTCTGAAGCTCCAGTTGAAGAGATTACAGGCTCTGCTATGGCAAAAAAGGAGCTTGAGTCAAAACTCAGACCAATGATTCTATGAACTTCAAGATGGAGGATTGGATGGTTGTGGGGGCAGTTGAGGGGAAAGGGACACAAACCGTGCAGTGAGTTAAGGGAAGCCTGTGGTGAAGCCAGCCCAGCGTTGTACATGAGCAAGATCAAAGTCCAGCCAGTCAGTGAAACAGACTTCCCCATCAGTAAAGTAGAAAAAAATACAACTGATGTGTTCCAGGAGCAGACAAGAATGCTACTGAGAATGAGCCTCTTACTATACTCCACAATCTCAGTTTGTACAGACTAAGCAGATATTGTCATGAGGAAAACTCCACAGTGATCCCTGAGCTCAGGCAATCCACCTGCCTTGGCCTCCCAAGTGCTGGGCTGGGATTGCAGTTGTGAGCCACTGCACCCAGCTGGAGTTTTTTCTTAAATAAAAACTGATTTAGGGCTTGGTGCCTATGGCTCAAGTGACTAAGGCACTAGCCAAATACACCTTAGCTGGTGGGTTCAAATCCAGTCTGGGCCTGCCAAACAACAATGATGGCTGCAACCAAAAAATAGCTGGGCACTGTGGTGGGTGCCCGAGGTCCCAAATACTTGGGAGGCGGAGGCAGGAGAACCATTTGAGCCCAGGAGTTGGAGGTTGCTGTGAGCTATGATGCCAGAGCACTCTGCCCAGGGCCACTGCTTGAGGCTCTGTCTCAAAAAACAAACACAAAAATAAATAAAAAATAAAAAACTGATTTAGTCTATGCACCTGTAGCTCAGCAGCTAAGGCACCAGCCACAAACACTGAAGGTGGAGGGTCCAAATCCAGCCCAGGCCTGCTGAACAACAATGACAACTGCAACCAAAAAATAACCAGGCATTGTGGTGGGTGCCTGTAGTCCCAGCAACTTGGGAGGCTGAGGCAAGAGAATTGCTTAAGCCCAAGACTTTGAGGTTGCTGTGAGCTGTGATGCCACATCACTCTACTGAGGCTGACATAGTGAGACTCTGTCTCAAAAAAAAAAAAATGATTCAGGTCCTGTTACCCCTTTTCTCTGCAGAAATATAGCTTTAAATGCCAAGACAATTTAGTTTAACCTTCAAAAAAAAATGCTCTGACTTTACCCACATTCTTGATTGCTTTGCTTTTTTTGTAGAGACAGAGTCTCTCTCTTTATTGCCCTTGGTAGAGTGCCGTGCCATTAGACAGCTTATAGCCACCACCCTTGGCAAATGAGGGCAGCATCCTACCAACTGAGCCGCAGGCGCCACCCTGATTTCCTTTACTTATTGTTCAAGCAGAGAAAAATAATTTTTTTCTTTAAATGTATCTTTTTTTTTAGAGACAGAGTCTCACTATGTCACACTCTGTAGAGTAATATTGCATCACAGCTCACAGCAACCCCTAGGTCTTGGGCAGACTACAGGTGCCCGCCACAACACCCGGCTATTTTTTTGTTGCAATTTAGCTGGAGCTGGGTTCAAACCAGCCACCCTCGTTATATGTGGCTGGCGCCCTACTCACTGAGCCACAGGCACCTCCCTTCTAAATGTATCTTATTTGAAGTTACTAAGTTTGTGCTAATTTATTACATAGCAATAAATAAAAAATAAGTACTATTATTACCATTACAACTGAGCAAAATGAGACACAGAAGTTTAAGTATCTTATCTAATAATATATTGTAATAAAGTAGTGAAATGGAGATAATAATAGATTTAAAGATTTAACTACATTCATTACGTTATTCTTTCAAAAGAATTAACTAAAAATAAAGTGTTTAAATGGTGACACATGGCAATGTGGTTTATTTTGGTGTGTGGTAGAGTGCCATGTTGTCATGGCTCACAGCAACCTCAAACTCTAGGGTTTAAGTGATTCTCTTGCCTCAGCCTCCCAAGTAGCTGGGACTATAGGCTCCTGCACAACACCCGGCTTTTTCTTCTTGTTGTTGCAGCTGTCATTGCTGTTTCAGCTGGAAGCCAGATTTGAACCCCCCTCCCTCAGTACATGGGGCTGGTACCCTATCCACTGAGCCACAGGTGCCACCCCAACCCTGGCTATTTTTTTCTTTTTTTTTTTTTTTTGCAGTTTTTGG
>NW_003852784.1:6455-9880 GCF_000181295.1 Otolemur garnettii
TTGGTTGCAGCTGTCATTGTTGTTTGGCAGGCTGGGCTGGATTGGAACCCGCCACCTTAGGTGTATGTGGCTGGTGCCTTAGCCACTTGGGACACAGGCACCAAGCCAAGTTATGAACTTTTGATGCATTTATTTGTTACTTTATTTAATTTTTTGGAAGGACGAGGCAGGAGAATCACTAGAGCTCAGAAGTTGGAGGTTGGTGACCTGTCATCACACTGCTGCACTTAAGCAATGGTGACATGTGAGGAGCGGGCTGTGGTCAGCAGGGCCCCCAAAGCCTGGGTAATGCTCAGGGAATGACCCCCAAACCACTTTCCCCCTTTAACAACATTGTTTTCAACTGACAAAAGTCACGTAGCCCGTGCCTACTTTCCTCGTTATCGGCCAGCACACAGTTTTTCCTCCTTAAGGTTGATCTCTACCCCATGTGTTAACATTTATGCAACCTTGTTAAGACACTGTATAAAGAAAGCTGTTTCCACATTTCTGCGGTGGGCTGCAGTCATCAGCCACGTCAGCCCTCCCGACAGCAGCCTGGCTCTCATCTACTGTCTTTCTTCACCTCTCCATCTTTCACGGCTTTGTATTTCTTCATTTCCCACCTTTCCACTGGGGTCAACCCTCCGTCCTCATGCTAGGTTGTGAGAGGTCCCTTTCTCCTGCCCGTATGCGACAGTGACAGGGGAAGGTCCCATTTCACAAGACAAAATGAAAGAAAAAGAGGAAAGAAGGAAGAAAGGAAAAGAAAAGGATCACCCTGCCATGCCAGGTTCCTAAATAATAATATGGCCTTAGTCTGGTTTTATTAGTGCTTTTTGGGGGGAGATTCATTGATAATTTTGAATATCACAAATTATATTTTTGAATAATTTCTGTAAGTTTTCAGGTATCAGTTGTTGATTTACTTTAGCGCTACATTTCAATGTTTTCTCTCTCCTCTCTTCTCAGACTGAATCATTCTACAGGTCTCAGAGGATCTATTGTTTTTTCTCATTTTTCTCCACTTTCTGCTTTACATTACCAGATAATTTTTTCCCTTATTTTTTTTTTGAGACAGTCTTGCTTAGCTGCCCTTGGTAGAGTGCCCTTGTGGTGTCACAGCTCACAGCAACTCTTGGGCTTAAGCAATTTTCTTGCCTCAGTTTCCAAAGTAGTTGGGACTGCAGGTGCTGCCACAACACCCAGCTATTTTTACAGATGAGGTTTCACTTTTTCTCAGGCTGGTCTTGACCCTCTGAACTCAGGTAAACTACCCATCTCAGTCTCCAAGAATGCTAGGTGATACATTGCACCAGCTAGATAATTTCTATTACTTTTCCTTCAGTTTATAATATATAAAACAATTATCTATGATTTTATAAGACATGCAATTATTTCATCAAGTTTTTTTTTTTTGAAACAGTCTTATTATGTCATCCTCAGTGGAGTGATGTAGCATCACAGCTCACAGCAACCTCAAACTCTAGGGCTTAAGTGATTCTCTTGCCTCAGACTCCCAAGTAGCTGGGCCTACAGGCACCTGCCACAACACCTGGTTATTTTTTGTTGTAGTTGTCATTGTTGATCGGCAGGCCAGGGCTGGGTTTGAACCAGCCAGCCCTGGTGTATGTGGCCATCACCCTAGCCGCTGAGATATAAGTACCAAGCCTTCATCCAGATTTTATTATTTTCTATGATTGAGGTAGTATCACCAATGAGATACTTCTATGAGTATCTTCAACAAGATCCTGCACCACTACTGAAGACCAGAATCTCAGTTCTGTCAGCTTTCTTGATTTTATATAAATGAAATTATATACGACATACTTTTACTTCTAATTTCTATTACACAACAATATACTTGTGCTACTTTTCTATGCTATTGTAGAAAGCTAATCTCCATACCAATTAAAGAACCTCTTTGTTTCCACCCCTCTAGCTAGTGGTATCCTCTATGGTATTTTGCATTTTGATGAATTGAACTACTTTAATATCTCATATGAATGGAATTGTACAGTAAAGCAAAGAAATCATGAGGAAGAATGATATACAATGTATAACATATTTTTTAAATTAAATAAAAATTCTAACAGAGAATAGTAATACACAGTGATTAAACAAATATAGATAAGACATTGGAAGCACACATTGAATTTATGACAATTGTGCCTCAAGTATCAGAGCAGTGCGGCCCTCACCTCCCTCACAGGATTGATGCACAGTGGAGCTGGGAGCCCAGCTTGGCTGTCTGACTCCCAGAGCCCACACTGAGCCCAAATTTCAATGAGTCCTGATGCACACTGCTTTTGCCTCCTAGGCACTGAATCGGTCCTGAGATTTCACATGGCCTGTTTTCCTGGGATTTGAGGATGTTGCTGGAAACTGAAGTAGGGGCTTCAGCTTGCACCATATATGGTAGTAACAGGGCAGAGAGGCAGCTGGGAGGCTACCAGGAGCCACACTGCAGGTCCTCTTCCTATTGCCTGCCCAGCATCTGGAGACCGGATGTCCCAGGTATTACCATGCAACAAGGCCTGATGCTGGCCTGGGATCCATAGCCACAGGCTCTTTGCACATGTGAACAGGACTCTCTTCTCTGTGTTGTCTCCTAATCCACTAGGCTGTCCCCTATTGTTCTGACTGAGCTACTTCAAGGACTAGAAGTAGACCCAAAATTCCTCTTCTGGATAAAGATAATTGTCTGCAGCACCCTGAAGTAACTGAATCTTCTGCAGAATTTTGATCTCTTGGAGACAGACACAAGGACAAGATGCTGACAAATTCTTCATTGGAGATGATGAACAGGGCCTGTGGGAGAGGAAGGTAGCAAAAACTGGATTCTGGGGTCTTTCTCTTAAGGGTCCATTCTACCCTCCAATTCCAGTGCAGTCCAACAAGTTCCCAGAGGTGGATATAAACAGCTTCTTCTCTAGAAATTAGTGCTTGATTAAGTACCTATCTGCACCTTCTATTATAATGAGTCTCCTGTTCCATGTGTCAAACCCTTCAAAGAAATCTAACATACAGAGGATGTGGGCAAGGCATATCCACCTTCCTGGGATATCTCTGATTTCCACATCCCCATGGTCCCCCCAGAGTGAAAGTCCCAGCTGCTACCCTCTTTCTCATAATGTTGAACACATTTCTCTGGAAGGCAGACAATGTCCATCAGAGAGGCTCCCTACCCCATGATTAGCCCTACCCATGTTGCACTACTGCCGGGAACAGTGGGGCAGGGGATGGGCACAAAACAACACTCATACCTGCATGGTACTGTCAGGAGAGGAGGTGGCATGGCAGCTGAGGCTCAGGGACCTTCTATTAGAACTCTCTACTGGCTCAGTGCCTGTGGCTCAAGTGGGTAAGGTGCCAGTTACATACACCTAAAGGTGGTGGGTTCGAATCCAGCCAGGTCCCACTAAAGAACGATGATGGCTGCAACC
>NW_003852784.1:10057-14601 GCF_000181295.1 Otolemur garnettii
AAAAAAAAAAAAAAAAAAAAGAATTCTCTGCTGACAGACAAGGACACAGAGACCAGGAATACAAGGTGTTCAACCACTTAGGAGCTGCTTGACATGGAGGGGTCCAATTTTATCCTTCTATCATGGTCACCACTGGAGGATGAAGCTAATCTAATTTCATCAGAACTTCAAGGAGATCAGTAACTTCCACTACTCAGGGAGCAGAGATGGGCAACTGATATAGACCCCCATAGCTTACAGAATAGGTGGACCTGATGCCTCAACACACAGGGGCAGCTAGGAAGGTTTCATGAGAGGTTGTCTGAGTGCTGAGATCTAAGTGCTCATGGAAGGGCTCTATATTCTCAAGCCTCAGGATCCTGGTTCCTGACCTGCCTATACTGGCTCACTCACATTCAGGGAACCCTCCATGGTAGTGTTCAGCATCACCAGGTCATTGAAACATGCCCCAGGAAGAGGATGGGATGACACTCTGCGTCATTCATGTGTTAATTGTGATGAGATCTACCCAAGGCCTGTCCCTGGAATTTGATCAGATTCTCTCTCCTGGACTTCCCTGCTCAGGTCCTCAATGAAAAGCACCCAGAGACTCTCAACTGCCTTTCCCAATTGTCCCTCTTCTTCCCCAAGCTTTTGTCCAAGGTCACAAAGAGCCCTCCAGTAATCTCTATGGTGGGATCTCAACAAGTCACTGTATCTCGGGGTTTCTAGCTCCACCCTTCCCCAAAGCACTGTCTTTGGGCAGTCAAATCAGCAACAAAACTCTGTGTCCTTATATTTTGTGTCAAGATGACTCCTGCTGTAGTGGCAGTTGCAGTAACCGCAATGATCCCCAAAATGGTAGCAATCGACAGTCCAATCAATCGGTGACTTTTCTTCTGGATTTTGTCAGCCAACAGCTGCAATATTGACAGAGCCAGGACTCTTACCATGGTCTCTCTAAGTTCACCGGCAGCCATACTCCTATTCGAGTTCTCAAATAGAGCTGTTCCTTAGAGGGATCAAAACTCACAGATTGGTTAATACAAGTAAATAATTGACAAGGAGTACAGAATAATTCTTCTGTTTCCAGTAGTCATAACGTTAGATGATTTCAGTGATCTCTGTAAAAGGTCCTGTCTCTCTCTCTGGGGTCAGTTCACACTCTTCCTGTTCAATTTTGTTGTTACCCATTTCACTGGCTTCTTCTTCATCTTCCTTTTGTGGTATTACTACTTCTGGGCAATGTCGTAATTTTAAGTTCTTATCTGGAACCCTGAGTTTACTATCTCCTGTGGAAATATAAACATAGCCTCTTCCCCAATGTAATACAGTACCTGGTATCCATACAGTCTTAATTACATCTTTATAATAAATTGGTTGGTTAAGAGGGGGTGAGGTCACAGTTACTCAATGATTATAAGCTGGTATTTCATTTTTCTCATTCATATTTAAAAAATTTAAGGTGAAGAGAGCAGAAGATAATCTATTTCTAGGGATGATGTTATACTGTTCTCCCTTTTTTCTGTTTTAAGAGCATTTCTTTTAAAGATCAATTTTGCCTTTCAATAATTCCTTGTCCAGTGCTATTAGCTGGAATTCCTGTGATACGTTTAATATTATATAATTTTAAAAAGATTTGACATTTGTTAGAAGTATAAGCAGATCCGTTATCTGTTTTAATGGTTGAAGGCTTTCCCATGATGGAAAAAGCTTCTAATAAATGAGTGATGACTGCATCAGCTTTTTCAGATGATAAAGCTGAAGCCCATGAGAAGTGAGAATAAGTATCTATTGAATGATGGATATATTTTAATTTTCTAAATTCAGACAATTGAGTTACATCCATTTGCCATAATTGATTAGACATTAATCCTCTGGGATTTATTCCCATAGGTAAATGAGGAGCTGGTAAAGGCTGACAAGTGGAACAAGATCGTACTATGGTTTTGGCAGCATGCCACAAAATGCCGTGTTTTCTTTTTAAAGTTTGGGCATTAGTATGATGTAAGGTGTGGTCTTGTTGAGCTGTTAATACTGAGCCAATCAATTGATCAATAGTTTGATTTCCTTGAGTAATAGGGCCGGGTAAACCTGAGTGAGATCTTATATGGGTGATGTAAATTGGATAAGATCTCTGCCTTATACGTTGTTGTAGTGAGGAGAATAATAAAGTTAATTCTTCACTGTTGTAAGGTAAAGTTATTGTTTCAATTGTCTGCACAATGTGAGTAATGTATTGGGAGTCAGAAATTATACTTAGACTTTGATCCAGAAAGTCAGTCAACAACACTATGTCAAATAGTTCAGCCTTTTGCACCGATGAATAAGGCGATTGTTGAACCTTATGAGTTTTGGAACCCAGATATACTGACACACCTAATTTGTTTGCATCAGTATAGAAAGTTTCTGCATTTGGGATTGGTTCTAACTTTACAATTTTTGGAAGAATCCAAGAAGTATTTTTAAGAAATTGGATTCTTTTATCAGAGGGGAAATTATTATCGATAATTCCTATAAAATCTGACAAAGCTATTTGCCAATCAGTATTTACCATTAACAATTCAGAAATTTGATTGTTAGTAAGAGGGACAATAATTTTCTCTGGATCTCTACCAACTAACTGTCTTAATCTTTGTCTGCCTTTTAAAATTATAAGGACTATTTTTTGTGCATAAATTTCCATTTTTTAAGAAGCTTTGTTAGGCAGAAAACACCATTCTATAAAGGCTGTTGCTTGTGTTAATAACCCTGTAGGAGAGTGTAAAGATGGAAATACAAACAATTGAAAATGATCAAATTCTGGTATTCGATTTAATTGATGAAGCACTTTAAATTTTTTTAGACGGAGGGGCCACTGCCCCATCCAAACTGGTTTATCGGTATTAATTATTTTAGGAAGGACATTAAGTTCTTTCATTAGGTTGTTTCTGACTAAAATTAGACCCACAGTCCCAGAAGGAATGGGACCATAAACACTAGTAGGTAATTCCTTAGGGGGGTCTCCATTTCTCAAATCTACACTAGATAGTAATGGTATATCAAGCGCTGTACTGCTTTCAGTGGTGTGGAAAAGGTCTTGAACTGGAACTTTGGTGATTTTAATTTTGATTCGCCTGAGCATGGACTTGGCTGTTGCTCACAGGGAATTGTTATTGAAGGCGGCTCAAAGTTTTTGACCTGGGACCTCTAGCAGGCCCCGTCATCGAGTTTCCCTGGTTCTGATTGGTATTGGAAGTTCCTCATTTATATAAAGAGAACAAAATATTGTCGTTTTTGTCTTTAATGGACCTACACCTACATTCATTACTCCAATGACGGCCTTTTCCACAATGGCGACAAACGCCAGGGAGCTTAGTTTAAGTTTTTTTCCACATTCCTTTCTGAAGTGCCCTGCTTTGCTGCAGTTGAAGCACTTATCTTTAGAGCTGTTAGCTACTAAAGCAGATGCCAAAGTCGAAGCTTGTTAATTGGTTTCAAAGATTCCTGAACCGACCTCTCTGCAGGCACGGATATACTGTTCTATAGTAATATTTTCTTGATTCTTTACTCCTGCTAGAGCTTGCTTACAAGGAGTGTTCACATTTTCAAAGGCTAACTGCAAAAGCAATAACCTATGGGCATCCTCTCCTTGAATAGATCTTTCAATAGCAGTTTGCAATCGAGCAATAAATTCTGTGTAGGGCTCATTGTTCTCCTGGAATATTTTAGTAAAAAACTGTTGAGTTTCTCCTTTCTGTTCTAAACACTGCCAAGCTCTAATACAGACATCCTTTACTTGTATTATTTGTTCAGGGGTCAGAGCTGCCTGGGCATTCGCTGTTTCAAAAGGTCCAGTTCCTGTTAGTTCTTCAAAAGTGAGTCCACCAGTAACTCTGTTCCTATGAGCTTGTACTTTTGCCTCTTCAGTCCACCAGCATTTGAATTGAATATACTGACCTGGGTGCAAAGTGGTAGGAGCCAAGGTGTCCCAGTATAAAGGAATGAAGTGGTACCTTCCACAATAAGAAGATAGGATCCCCACCACATAGGGTAAATTGGGCCCATAAGCATGAACTGCATCTTTCAAAATTTTCAGTATCTTAATTGGGACTTCAGTATAATAGACGGTAGCATTGCCCTGATTGTCATATACCTGAGTTACAGGCATGACTAAAGATTCCTCTTTCCCTCTTCTAAAGGTACTAGAAGCCTCTGCCTCATGAACAATATTAAAAATATCAGGCTCAACATTAAAATGAGTTCTAGGGCTATTAAAATCAGGCCAGACCGTATAGAAGGCTGGCAGAGTGGTTGGGACAGTTTTAGGCACAGCAGGAGGAGCTGTGGCAGGGTGCCTGGAAGTTTCTACATATCGAGGCCCAGTCTGCTGCTCTTCTAATTCCTGAAGCCGCTTTTTGATAGATAAAAAACCTTCAGTAAATAATCTTTTAAGACTCTTGGCTTGGCGCCTATAGCTCAACCGGCTAAGGCTCCAGCCACGTACACCTAAGGTGGCGGGTTCGAATCCCCAGCCTGGACCCGCCAAACAACAATGACGGCTGCAACCAAAAAATAGCTGGGCG
>NW_003852784.1:14903-20994 GCF_000181295.1 Otolemur garnettii
AATCAGTTTCACTATACTCTGGATCAGAGGAGTCCTTGCCAGAGGGGCAATGCTAAGAATAGCCCATCCCATCAGGACTCTTTAAAGGTACATCACATATAGGTTGTTCACTACGTACACCAGTACTGTCTATGTCAGAATTAGATTGCAATGGGTTTAAGACTCTTGTTAAATAATTACTCATTTTACCTTTATTTATCCCAAAGAGTTTCACGTACCCTGCATGATCGTTCCCTCTTTAGTTTCAATCGACTGTGACTTACCTTAGGTGTACATCACTTTGTCTGGAGTGTCAAATGTTGGGGTGCAGCCCCCAATACCTAACCACAGTATATTCTCAAGTGTTCCCTGAGGAACGTGACTACAAGCTTCTTATTCTGAGAATATGTTTAGATCTACCTAAAAGCAGACAGTCACATGTTTACAGACAAGATAGCTGGTGGGTTGTGCCAGGTTGTAGCTGGAGATAACACTTGCTGAGGCAGTGGGCTGCTGTATCCTGTACCTTCCCCCCTCACTTACACAACAGTAGTCAGTTTTAGCTTAAAGGAAATGGGCAAACAGGAACAGACATCCTGGCACTTTTGTGGTTAAGTCTGAAGTAAAAATGCCTTTTTTAACTGTGCTTGTGATCAGTAGCAGTTTTGTGCTGATTTGGAGTTTTAATGGCAGTTTTAACATCTTACCTTGTTTTGCTTTTTTTTGCTATTTTTAACCTTTACTAAGATAAGTTTATAAGGAGCTCAATAAACATGGGTGTCAGCTGCGTGCCCGACAGAGCCTCAGCCCCCCTTTTCATTCCAATCATTTTGTCTAGCAGTACTTTCCTCTGCGTCTCTGAGCAAGAGGTTTTGCGGGACACTTTCAGTCAAAGTATGGTCTCCCTGAAGAAGCTGGCCAGGCTATCCTCACAAAGAACACCATTCGCACCCTTCTCAACCTGGTACTCTGGTACCCTGGAATCCTGTTCATGACACCAGAATGTTGGCGTTAGGGCCTATGCCTGAGACCCTGCTCGACTGCACCAGAATGTTGTTGTTATCCTGCCAACTATGCCAGTATGTTGCCTTACGGGTTTTATGGAAAAGTGATGTCACGGAGAATAAGCACGCTTATTGAAATTGTGTTTTTTAAATAAAGGTGACCATCTGCTCACTCAGGCAAAATGGTGAGTTTCTTTATTTGCGGTTGGTTTTTATAGGGAATTTTGTACATAAGCACAATGCAACAATGACCTCACTGATCCAAATAAATATTACATTGATCCAATTAAACATCTTATGATCACCCACCCTGTAAGTAGCTTTTCCCTAGTAATCTGATAATGCACTCAACATACACCTTTAAGCATAATCCTTTCAACATAACCCAGGTTAACATAACTTTATGAAGAACATGTTGTCAGTTATTACTTTCTTTGTTTTTATCTGATGAAGCCTCAGGCTAGGGGGAAAGAGACAATTGAGGTGTTTCACCTATAGGAGGGGGACAGGGTATACTGGTGGTGCTGGTAAGCCTCCTGCCTACCCGAACTCCACAGGAATTGCTTCCACAGAGACCATTCTGAAGTCTTCAACATTATAAGGAAGGCATTTGCACAGAACTCTCTTCCACCACTCAGAAAGTGGTCACTCAAGTTGCTACCCGTGATGAATAAAGGTCTTCTCAGGGTAATTGGTGGAGAGACTTTGCCTTCTCCTTTACATAGAATATTCTGAGGTCTGCTCAGGAATAATCCACTAGGATCACGTGAGTCCCCAAGATCCTTCTCGTAAGTCAGCTGGAGCACATGTCACTGCTAACTGGGTAATGGGCTAAGTATCGTGTGGTTGATGGGCAGTGTCTGCGAAGCAGCAGAGTAGGGATTCACAGCCAAAATGTGTGTGTCTCAAGTATGGCCATTGGAACGCAAAGCTGGGAAACTGAACTACCCACTTAGCCATGGGATTCCTTTCATCACCATCTTTAAAATAGGCAGCTAGCCCTTCCCCACACAGTGCAGTCAGAAGGATCAGAATAAGCTTGACTTCCTAAGGAAATGTTGAGATAATTTCCGGTAGGAAGTAAGCCTCCCTACCACATCTCCCTAACAGATTGCAGAAAGCTATCTTTCTTTTTTTTTTTTTTTTTTTTATTTTTTGAGACAGAGCCTCAAGCTGTCCCCGTGGGTAGAGTGCCATGGCATTACAGCTCACAGCAACCTCCAACTCCTGGGCTCAAGCGAGTCTCCTGCCTCCGCCTCCCAAGTAGCTGGGACCACAGGCGCCCGCCACAACGCCCGGCTATTTTTTGGTTGCAGCCGTCATTGTTGTTTGGCGGGTCCGGGCTGGGGATTCGAACCCGCCACCTTAGGTGTACGTGGCTGGCGCCTTAGCCGGTTGAGCTATAGGCGCCGAGCCAGAAAGCTATCTTTCAATAGGATGGCCCAGCACTGGAGCCAGAAACCTGATAATTCTACCAGTTCATCAAACCTGCACAACAACCCAGCTGCCATCACCACATCCCATTCCCTGGGCTTCCTTTCTCCACACTTCTGGCCTGCCTATGGGGAAACACATCTCTTCCTGTTTAGGAATAGTGACAAAATCACATTTCATTCATTGTATATAAGCGTCAAAACATAAAATACTGGTGGGTGCCCTTATCTCAGTGGTTAGGGCTGCACAAGGGCTGATGGGTTTGAAGCTGGCCTGGGCCTGCCAAACAAAAAAAAAAGTTGGGCATTCTGGAAGGCGCCTGTAGTCCCAGCTTATAGGGAGGCTGAGGCAAGAGAATTGCTTGTGCCTAAGACTTTACTGTTGCTATGATGCCACAGTACTCAACATATGTCAACAAAGTGAGACTGTCCAATTAAAATAAAACAAACAAGGGTGGTGCCTGTGGCTCAAAGGAGTAGGGCACCAGCCCCATATGCTGGAGGGGGCAGGTTCAAGCCCAGCCCTGCCCCAAAAGCTATAAAACAAACAAACAAAAAAAACCCCTAAAATAAACATTGAAATAATATTTTTAGTAATCAAGGCAAGAATATTAGCCTAGAACCTAAATATCACCATTTTTAAATCCACTATCTGCATTTTGTTCACAAACACTCAAGAAGCATTATTCTTATCTAATGTAGTTTTTTTCTTAAATTAAATAATAGCTGTGTACATTAATGCAATTATGGGGTATAATGTGCTGGTTTTATATACAATTCAAAATACTTTTATGAAACTGATTAACATAGCATTCACCCCATTTTCTTAGTTATTGTGTTTAGACATATTCTACACTTAGTAGATTTAACATGTACCCTTGTGGGCTTGGCACCAGTAGCTCAAGTGGCTAAGGTGCCAGCCACATGCACCAGATCTGGTGGGTTCAAATCCAGCCCGTGCCTGCCAAATGGCAACTAAAAAAAAAAAAAAAAAAAAAATTACCCTTGTAAAATGCACCACAGGTGTGGTCTCACCAATTACCCTCCCTCGACACATCCTCACCCTCCCCTACTCCTTCCCCTTCATCTTGGACTGTAGTTGGATTTTAGCTTTCATATGGTAGTATGGGTGTTTATAAATTGGTTTCATATTAGGGCTGAGTACATTGGATACTTTTTCTTCCATTCTTGAGATACATCACTAAGAAGAATATGTTCCAGCTCCATCCATGTAAACATAAAAGAGGTAAAGTCTCCATCTTCCTTTAAGGCTGCATAATATCCCATGGTGTACATATACCACAATTCATAATTGCTGAGTCATGGAAGAAGCTCAAGTGCCCATCGATCCATGAATGGATTAATAATAGTGATGTTAAACTTATACTTTTTTTAAAAAATTGAGACTGTTTAGTGGACATTGATTTGAATACATGTGTGACCTTTCACATTGCAGTTATCATTCCTGTCATCTGATATCAGCACTTATGTAAGAGTTATCTTGATTTTTCCTCTGAAATCTGTAAAGATGGTTTTCTTCCTACTCATATGACATTATGATTCACAGTTCTTATGTCCTCTACCACATCAAAGAATATGTAACACTCACATTTTACTTTTCTCTAAATATGCCAGTATTTTAACTAACTGGCCTGTTTTTTCCTACTTAAGACACAACTGGCAAAATAATACATTCTCAAAAAGAAAGAATATTTCTTTCTTACTTTAATGTCCACAAAGAAATGTCCTGATTCTGCAATGTATGCTTATATGCATCACTGTTTTAGGATTAACCCCTCCCACCCACAAAACTACATTTTTCTTAGTTCTTTTTTGAGACCGAGTCTCACTATGTTGTGTAGGAGAGCAAGCACCAGGCTTGTAGAAGCAGCCACTGGCTCTTGAAGAAGGTGCTGGGGGCAAGACAATCTCCTAACTGGCATGGAGATGTTTTGCTGCCCGCACACAAGCTCTCAAGCAAGGGCATGCGGTAATGAGATAAGATCAGTACCTCGTTACCAAGCTAGTGTTATACTTTCTAACATTCACAGGACAATAGGATGGGAATGGAGCCCAGACAGAAAGAGCACTTAGCAATTAAACATGTCACCCTTGCAGGCGGTGGGGGGAAAGCCCCCACTCCTGTTGTATGAGGCTTCAATGAAAAACTAAGAGAGGTTTTTCAGGGCTCTCAGGGGACAGAAGGGAAGCCCAACTCTCGTAGGCATGTACCTTCAATCTGTGTCTTGCTGTTTTTATTCATGCAGTGATGGGGTGCCACAGTGGGCACTGACAATGTCACCCTCAGTAGAGTGCTATGGCATTACAGCTCACAGCAAACTCAAACTCTTGGGCATAATAGATTCTCTTGCTTCAACCTCCCAAGTAACTGGGACTACAGGTGCCCAATACAACACCCGGCTATTTTTTCTTGCAGTTGTCATTGTTGCTTAGCTGGCAAAAGCTGGGATTGAACCTGCCAGCCTTGTTGTGTGTAACTGGCACCATAATCACTGTGCTACAGGTGTTGAGCCAAAACTGTATGTTTATAATGTAATTTACATTAGCAATGAAGTGGTCATTGAAAAATAGATACTAGTCATATTTACATAATAAGAAATGGCCTATGATAGCCCTGAAGCAGAAACAACAAATGACACATTTTCATATGGACATTAACCAAAAAAAGTATAACATCAGTGAATTTGAGAACTGAATGACCTCAATAGTTGCTTTTCAACAATTTCAAAACAAGGCACTGTGAATACATTAAAAACGATAACTGTAAAAATACATGTTATTGGTCACTTCTCAAACTGATGAAATTACCTTGAATGCACATCGTTCTCTACACTAAATATGCCAAAGTTTTTTTGACATAGCTTTTAGTTTTTTTTTTGTTTTTACGAAACAGTCTCACTATCTCACCCTCCATACAGTGTTGTGGCATTACAGCAAACTGAAACTCCTGGCCTTAAGGAATTCTTTTGCCTTAGCCTCCCAAGTAGCTGGGACTACAGGTAGCCACCACCACACCTGGTTATTTGTCTTTTTTTGTTTGTTTTAGAGACAGAGTCTCACTTTGTCACCCTCAGTAGAGTGCTGTCCTGTCACAACTCACAGCAACTTCCAGCTCTTGGGCTTAGGTGATTCTCTTGCCTCAGCCTCCCAAGTAGCTGGGACTGCAGGTGCCCACCACAATGCCAAGCTAGTATTTTGTTGCAGTTTCATTTAGCACACCCAGATCAGAGTCAAAACAGCCTGCCTCAGTGTATGTGGCCGGTGCCCTATCCACTGAGCTAGGGACCACCGAGCCCCTTTAGCTGTTTTGAGTCAGCCATCCTCATTTTCAGTAGAGAAGTATTATGCCACAGCTTACATAAATATCAAACTTTTGCCCTCAAGTAATCCTCTTGCCTCACCCTACCAAATAACTGGAACTCCAGGGACCCACCACAATGTCCCGCATTTTTATTTTTTTTAAGAGATGGGGTCTCATGCTTGGTCTGGTTGGTCTCAAACTACTGTGCTCAGGCAATCCACCTTCCTCAGGCTCCCAGAATGCTAGGAATACAGGTGTGAACCATCACACCTGGCACCCTTCAATTTTTACATCTGTGAAAACCCTGATTCACTCTAAGTTTTAACTAAATACTTCTGCACTTTTTTTTTTTT
>NW_003852784.1:22253-23302 GCF_000181295.1 Otolemur garnettii
GTATGAATTCGCTGATGTACTCTAAATGCTGAACTAGAACAAAAGGCTTTGCCACATTCTTCACATTTGTAGGGTTCCTCTCCAGTATGAATTCTCTGATGTTTTCTAAACTGTGAACTACAATTAAAGGCTTTGCCACATTCTTCACATTGGTAGGTTTTCTCTCCAGTATGAATTCTATGATGTATTCTAAGGTCTGAACCACAAGTAAAGGCTTTGCCACATTCTTCACATTTTTAGGGTTTCTCTCCAGTATGAATTCGCTGATGTACTCTAAATGCTGAACTAGAACGAAAGGCTTTGCCACACTCTTCACATTTGTAGGGTTTCTCCCCGGTATGAATTCTATGATGTATTTTAAATTTGCAGATACGATTAAAGGCCTTGCCACATTCTTCACATTTGTAAGGTTTCTCTCCAGTATGAACTCTATGATGTATTCTAAGTTGTGAACTACTTTTAAAGACTTTGCCACATTCTTTACATTTGTAGGCCTCCTTTTCTGTATGGATTCTATTATGTATCTTTAGGTCTGAACACAGGTTAAAGGATTTGTCACATTCCTTACATTTGTAGGTCTTTTCTCTGGTATGAATTCTCTTATGTCTTATAAGGACTGAGTACTCAGTGAAGGCTTTGCCACATTCTTCACAGCTGAATGATTTCTCTCCAGCATGAATTCTCTGAAGTTCTCTAACGGTTGATGTTTGCTTAAAGACTTTGCCAGAGTCTTCACATTTGCACGGTGTCTCTCCAGTATGAATTTGCTGATGTACTCTAAGCGTTGAACTATGAAAAAAGGCATTGCCACATTTTTCATATTTATATGATTTATTTCCAGTGTGAATTCTCTGATGGTATATAAGGGTGTATCTATGGTTAAAGGTCTTGCCACATCCTTCACATTTGTAGGGTTTCTCTCCAGGATGAAACATGTGATGTTTTCCAAACTTTGGGGAAAGAATGAAGGATAGACCACGTCGTTTGCATCTGTCGGCTTCTTCTTGACTATGAATTATGTTGTTTCTCAGATTGCATGACTCTCTAAA
>NW_003852784.1:41075-42319 GCF_000181295.1 Otolemur garnettii
TCTGTGGTCCCAGCTACTTGGGAGGCTGAGACAAGAGAATCGCTTAAGCCCAAGAGTTAGAGGTTGCTATGAGCTGTGATGCCACAGCACTCTACCCAGGGCGACATAGTGAGACTCTGTCTAAAAAAAAGTGTACATGGGTGGTTATATTTATAGGGCACAAAACAGTCAAGAAAATCTATCCAAAAAGTAAATTCATTCACTACTCAATACAAAAGAGATTAATTTATCAAGAAGATAAAACAGGTTTGGCGCCTGTAATTCAAGTGGCTAAGATGCCAGCCATATACACCAGAGCTGGCGGGTTTGAATCCAGCCCGGGCCTACAAAACAACAGTCACAACTACAACAAAAAATTAGCCAGGCATTGTGTCAGGTGCCTGTAGTCCCAGCTACTAAGGAGGCTGAGGAAAGAGAATCACTTAAGCCCAGGAGTTGGGGGTTGCTGTGAGCTGTGATGCCATAGAACTCTACCCAGGACAACACCTTGAGGCTCTGACACAAAAAGAAGATAAAACATTAAGCATACATGTGTATGTAACACTGTAACCTCTAAATATAGAACATAGAGAACATCAATAGAAACATAGGGAAAAATAGAGAAAATAAAATAATAAAAGGGGATTTGACTACTACCCCTCTCAGATCAATGGATAGATCACTATGGCAGACAACCAAGAGTGCACCTGTAAAACAATATTGACCAAACAGACCAATACATGTGTATATTATGTATATAACATTCCAATCAGCATTATAAATATGCATAGTCCTATATATGTGCATATACAGCATTACAATCAAAGCTATAATTATACCGAATCTTCTCAAGAACACATGAAATATTTTCCACATATATATTGTGGAAATACAGTGCCTATTTTTGAGCAAAGAAAGTCATTTCAAATTTAAGAATATTAAAACTACATTATGTTTTCATTTCTGATCATGATCATATAAAACTGAAAAAGAATAGCAGAAGGAAAAGTTTGGAACACAAAAATTTGTGGATAGTAAAAAGAAAAAAAAGCCTCTGAATAAACAATGTGTCAAAGAAAAGATCCAAGGAGAAATCAAAAAGTATTTCAAGTCAAATGAAATCAGAAACACTACCAATGAACACTTCTAGGATGCAACAAAAATATCATTTTAAAAAGCTTAGAATGGGCTCGGCACCTGTGGCTCAATCAGCTAAGGCGCCAGCCACGTACATCTAAGGTGGCGGGTTCGAATCCCCAGCCTGG
>NW_003852784.1:43795-44771 GCF_000181295.1 Otolemur garnettii
GAGTATGAACGTTCATTTACATGGTGGATATAATGTACGCCCCTGTGAATGTAGTTAGCAGTACCATATGGAACACTTGAGATGAAGTCACACTCCCAACTAGATTAAGAGCATTGACCTTAAGTGTTCTCGCCCTCTAAAACCAGGCAACTATATAACATAATGGATGTGTTAAGTTCATTGTGTTGATCATTACACAATGTATACACATATCAAGTCATAAAACTATACACCTAAACCACATAAAATTTATACTTGTAAATATTTCTCATGTCAGGAGAAAAGAACTAACAAACAAGTAAACATAAGACACATTCTCAGTCACCTGCACACTCAACCAAACACAACCTTAAACTGGTGATGACTAAAACATAAGATAACAGTCAAAACGTTACCATGTGCTGGACAATGTTCTAAGCTCCCCTTATGCCATTTTAAGTTAAGAACTCTATATGGAAAACACTGCAGCGTTCAACTATTGTACCCGTGTGGAAATTGTGCATATAAAGCTCAAATGTCTAATCTTAGTTCAGGCTAGAAAAAAGAGATTCTTAATGCAATGCGTGTTATAAGAGACTTGTAAAATAAATGAAAAATTGAATAGCTAATTAAATATGTAAAATATCATTATATATGTGTGTGTATATATGTGTGTGTGTGTGTGTGTATATATATAAAATTTTCTTTTTATTTTTTTCTTTTTGAGACAAAGTCTCACTTTCTCACCCTCACTAGAGAGCCATGGCATCATAGAACACAGCAACCTCAAAGTCTAGGGCTCCAGCAATTTTTTGGCCTCAGCCTCCTACGTAGAGACTGGGACTATAGGTGTCTGCCTGAATATCTGGCTATTGTTAGAGATGGGAGTTTGCTCTTGCTCATGTTGGTCTCCACCTCCTGGGATCAGCATTCCACCCACCTCAGCCTCCCAGACTGGTCATTTAATATGTAATCAAAAATAGAACCTTTGTAATTT
>NW_003852784.1:46207-47828 GCF_000181295.1 Otolemur garnettii
AAATAAGTAAACAAGTAAATGAATGAATGAATGAATAGCTGAGCACATATCCAACAGCAGATCACTTAATTTCACTGTAGATAAAATGAGGGAGTTAAGAATAATGACTCTGACGTACATCTATGACCTGAGTTCTGCAAATGACATTTTAAAACACTAATATACGTGAAGGCATTTTCTACCTCTGTGGAAAGAGAATTATAGAATAACTACCACATTAGAGTAGATGCTATCAATATGTAGAATGTACAATATAAAACTAAACCATCAGCAAAGAAATATGCTTTTGGAGTGCTATCATTACATCATACAGAATCATTCTTCTCTATTCCGCAGATGAAAAAGTCATGGTGAGTTACAAGCATATTTCTCCCTTTTTCTTGTGTACAACAATCAACTGCAGATCTTAGTATAATGCAGATTCTGATTCGGGAGGTCTGGGTGGGGCTGAGGTTCCACATTGTTACCAAACTCACCAGTGATGCTCCTGCCTCACATCCAAAAGCCACCCTTGTGAATAGCAGAGAGGGAAGAGTTTGTGGGTAACTTGGGATTGGGGGCTCGGTGCCTATAGCTCAGCAGATTGGGTGCCAGCCCCATATACTGGAGCGGGTGGGGTCAAATCCACCCTGGGCCCGCCAAACAACAATGACAACTACAACCAAAAATAGCCAGGCATTGTGGCAGGCACCTGTAGTCCCTGCTACTTGGGAGGCTGAGGCAAGAGAATAGCTTAAGCCCAAGTGTTTGAGGTTGCTGTAAGCTGTGATATAACAGTCTCTACACAGGAAGACAGCTTGAGGCTCTGTCTCAAAATATATAGATATATATGTATGTCATCTGTGTTGGTGAATTTTAAAATACTAAGGATACTACCACACACAAAGATATTAACTAATATCTAAGCTATTTTTCCTGAACATTTTATTTGTTCCATTTATTCTATGTGCCCTGTTATATTTTATAAATTTGAGATGTTGATATATTACTTATATGTTAATACTTATTTCTATTCCCTGAACATGCAGAAAAGTAATAATGAAACCTAAGTCTGAGACATGAGGAGAGAATAAAATGAAAAACAAAAAGTTAGTTTTTTTAGTTTTACCAATTTCACACATACTGTCTCCCATCAATAAATATGAGTTCCTTTATATTCCAAAGCAAGCTATGACACAATGGAAACTAAAAAGGAAGAAAAGATTATGCATTAATTGTCATGGCTTATATACAGCACTTAGCAAATTTTCCCTAGATATCAATAGCATTAATGACACAGAGAAAAATAATAACCTTTTACTGAAGGAATCTAGCACAGAACCCCTTAACCAAGCGAATGAAGTTGCCATCAGCTGTAATGGAACAAATTGGGATCACGTGTCAATGACCAAGATGGAGCATAATCACCACTGTGATGTGAGTGGGGAAATAAAATCATAATCTGAATCAAATCACAGGAAACAGAATCTGTGGGGGAGGGCAAAAACGATGGGATCTTCAAATTGGCCATGTAACACCAACTCGGTGTTACCTAAATTCCAAATTCCGGCTCAGCGCCTGTGGCTCGAGCAGCTAAGGCGCCAGCAACATACACCTAAGTTGGTGGGTTCGAATCCAGCCC
>NW_003852784.1:49111-50288 GCF_000181295.1 Otolemur garnettii
AGACGTCTAATCTCTTCCAGACAGTTCTGTGGGAGATTTCAGGATGGGGGCATACTTAGACTAGGGTCAAAAAAAGAATGGATCTGGGCAGGGCTGTGGCATGGAGCAGGCTCTGGGCTTCTCACCTCAACACTGCTTATTTATTTGTTCCTAAGTCTGCCCAAGAGAAATATTACTCACAGAGTTTGTTTAATGTTAATTTTTTTCAGGTTTTTTTTTTGTTTGTTTTTGTTTTTTTGAGACAGAATCTCACTTTATTGCCCTTGGTAGAGTGACATGTGTCACACCTCACAGCAACCTCCAACTCCTGGGCTTAGGCGATTCTCTTGTCTCAACTACAAAAGCACCCTCCACAAGGCCTGGCTATCTTTTGATGTAGTTTGGCCAGGGCTGGGTTTGAACCTGCTACCCTCGGGATATGGGGCTGTAGCCCTACTCACTGAGCCACAGGCACAGCCTTTCTTTTCAGTTTTCAAAACTATTATTTTTTAATTTTTTTAGTGTTTTTATATTACATTATCTACAAAGCAGAAGTTTTTCCCTTAACTTAAAAGTTGACTGCTGGCTCGATGCCTGTGGCTCAAGCGGCTAAAGCGCCAGCCACATACACGTAAGGTGGTGGGTTCGAATCCAGCCCGGGGCCGCCAAACAGCAATGATGGCTGCAACCAAAAGATAGCCGGGCGCTGTGGAGGGCGCCTGTGGTCCAGCTTCTTGGGAAACAGAGGCAGGAGACTCCCTTGAGCCCAGGAGTTGGAGGTTGCTGTGAGCTATGATGCTTCAGCACTCTACCCAGGGGGACAGCTTGAGGCTCTGTCTCAAAAAATAAATAAATAAAAGTTGACTGCTGTAGACAGTGATCACCTCATCAAACTTCATTTATAATAACACGTCAGTTTGATGTTAAGAATTTAGTGAACCTTTGTCAAGATTAGTAAAAGGGGCTCAGGGCCTGTGGCTCAAGCGGCAAAGGCGCCAGCCACATACACCTGAGCTACTCGGTTCGAATCTAGCCCGGGCCGCCAAACAATGTCGGCTGCAACCCAAAAATACCCGGGCGTTATGGCGGGCGCCTGTACCCTCCGCTAATTGGGAGGTAAAGGCAGGAGAATCGCTTGAGCCTAGGAGTTGGAGGTTGCTGTTAGCTGTGATGCCATAGCACTCTACCCAGGACCACA
>NW_003852784.1:51587-52849 GCF_000181295.1 Otolemur garnettii
ACCCAGGGGGACAGCTTGAGGCTCTGTCTCAAAAAAAAAAAAAAAAAAGTCATGACTCACGGAAAGTAATGAAGCAGATTAAACTGCATTAAGAGAAGAGGTTTTTTTGTTTGTTTAGTTTGTGAGTCTGTGTTTTCTATGACTTGTAGAACCGCATTCTACCTCTCCTTTATATTTTCTCACTCTTTAAAGTGCATACTTTAATGTAAAATGTTTCTTTTTTTTTGAGACAGAGTCTCACTAGGTCACCCTCAGTAGACTGCCATGGCATCACAGCTCACAGCAACCTCAAACTCTTGGACTTAAGCGATTCTCTTGCCTCAGCTTCCCAAGTAACTGGGACTACAGGCACCCACCACAACACCCAGCTATTTTTCTGTTGCAGCTGTCATTGTTGCTTAGCTGGCCCAGGCTGGATTTGAATCCACCAGCCTCGGTGTATGTGGCTGGCACCATAACCACTGTGCTACAGTTGCCCATCTTATAACGTAAATTTTTGAAAAACATATTATTGTCTAACAAACACAAAGTAATCTAATCATCTGTACCCTCATACTAAACTGAAATGAAAATGAAAGGTTTAGGGATAGAGACCAGCCATAGTCCACAAGAAGGAGAGGAGGCTAACCCAGGGATGAAGGATAGGCTTTATGTTGAAGGAGCAAATAGAGTAACCAGAAGTCAGCTCAGCCCACACAGTTTCAAGGGACTTTTTTTTTTTTTTGAGACAGAGCCTCAAGCTGTCACCCTAGGTAGAGTGCTGTGACATCACAGCTCACAGCAACCTCCAACTCCTAGGCTCCTGTCTCCACCTCCCAAGTAGCTGGGACTACAGGTGCCCACAACAATGCCCGGCTATTTTTTGGTTGCAGCCGTCATTGTTCTTTGGCGGGCCAGGCTGGATTCGAAACCGCCAGCTTAGGTATATGTGGCTGGCGCCTTAGCCACTTGAGCCACAGGCGCCAAGCCATCAAGGGACTTTTATTAGTGAGGTTGGAATGTGGGAGGGGGTCGTAAGAGGTGAGCTTCAATCACTTTGTTCTTGTTTTCCTTCTTTTCTCTTTTCTTTCAGAAAATGAAAGTTTATTTTGAAAAAGTACATTTATTTTTAAACCAGGATGCACTAATGCACTTAATGTAACAATACCCTCTGCAAAAATAGGTTACATAATATTCAGAAATGCAAGGAAAAATAGTATTTCCAGACAGCAGACTTTTTAAGCATAAAGATCCTTTCAAAATGGAGATTGAGGCTCGGCGCC
>NW_003852784.1:53977-56202 GCF_000181295.1 Otolemur garnettii
GAAATCCATTTGTTCATTGATGGGCACTTAGATTGATTCCATATCTCGACTGCTATGAGTAAATGCTACAATGAACCTGGCAATGCAGGCATCTCTTTGGTATACTGATTTCAGCTCATTAGGATATGTGTAGTCATACCTTTCTATTGTACTGTGCTTTATTGCACTTCACAGATAATACCTTTTTATTTTTTTAAAACAAACTGAAAGTTTGGCTCTGTGGCTGTAGAAAAGTAGTTATGGTGCCAGCCACATACACCAAGGGGTGTGGGTTCAAACCTGGCCTGGGCCAGCTAAACCAACAATGACAACTGCAACAAAAAATAATCAGGCATTGTTGTGAGCACTTGTAATCCCAGCTACTTGGGAGGCTGAGGCAAGAAAATCGTTAAGCCCAAGAGTTGGAGGTTACTGTGAGCTGTGACACCACAACACTCTACCAAGGGCAACATAGTGAGACTCTGTCTTAAAAAAACACAAAAACAAATTGAAGATTTGTGGCAAACTTACATAGAGCAAATCTATTTGCACCATTTTTTCCAATGGCATGCTCTCATTCATATCTCTGTCACATATTGGTAATTCTCACAAAAGCTTTTTTATCGTTATTATATCTGTTATTTGACCTTTGATGTTATTACTTTCATTGTTTTGGCATACTGTAAACTGTGCTTGTGTGAGATGACAAATTTAATTGATAAATGAGTATGTTCTAACCGCTCCACTCACAGGCTGTTTCCCATTTCCTCTCCTCTCCTTGGAACTCCCTATCCCTGTAGACACAAGAATATTAAAATTAGAAAGGATTGGCACTCTGAATATGGAAATGACTCCTTGAAATCAGTTAAAAACAAATAAAAAGCATCTCAAAAATGTGCGTTACACTCAAAGAAGCATCTCAGAGAAAACATATTTTGGCAGAGAAAATATAATTTGGCCATTGATGGGTGAGCTTTTCTAAAACATCAATTTTTGGAGGGTTTTTTAGTTTCAGATTATTATGAGGGTACAAATGTTCAAGTTACATTACTTTCATTTCTAAAGTAAAGTTCAAGTTGTAGTCAAGCTCTTTACCAGGGGGCATGCTGAACACCCTCATGTGCCCATTAGGTGAGATCCCACCAATCACCCTTTGTCCTCACCATCTCCCCACTTCTTATCTCCCCCTTTTTAAAATGTCCATACTACTCAAAGCAATCTACAAAGATTTTTTTTTTTTTTTTGAGACAGAGCCTCAAGCTGTGACCCTGGGTAGAGAGCCGTGGCATCACAGCTCACAGCAACCTCCAACTCCTGGGCTCAAGCGAGTCTCCTGCCTCAGCCTCCCAAGTAGCTGGGACCACAGGCGCCCACCACAATGCCCGGCTATTTTTTTTGGTTGCAGCCATCATTGTTGTTTGCTGGGTCTGGGCTGGATTTGAACCCGCCACCTTAGGTGTATGTGCCTGGCACCTTAGCCACTTGAGCCACAGGCACCTGAGCCCAATCTACAGATTTAATGCAATCCCCCATCAAAGCACCACTGTCTTATTTTGAAGAACTTGAAAAAAAAGTACTTCATTTCATTTGAATCCAGAAAAAAAAATCCTGAATAGCCACCACAATTTTAGGAAATAAAAGCAAATCTGTAGGTCACTTTACCAGACTTCAGGTTATACAAGTCTATAGTGATCAAAACAACTTGGCATTGGCACAAAAATAGAGAAATAGATCTATGGAATACAATAGAGAACCTAGAGATGAACCCAGCCACGTATCGCCATCTGATCTTTGATAAACCAAACAAAAGCATGCACTGGTGACAAGAATCCCTAGTTAATAAATGGTGCTGGGAGGACTGGTTAGCCACACACGCAAAACTGAAATTGGACCCACAAAAATCATTGCGTGATTACCCAATTTTCCCATGGAGTTCAGATATTTTTATAAAAGGTCTTTGGTGGGGGTGGGGAAATTGAGGAGTAGAGGATGGTAAATAGTTGCTAGGAGTATAAATGGATAGGGAGAAATAGATTGATGTACATTAAGCTGAGAGACAGATATTTATGACTTAAATTATTTGGGTCAGGTCTGCTTACATTCTTGACCTTGATTCTATAACATACTGAGATAACAGGAACAGGAAAGGGGAGCCCATTGTTTTCTTTGTTCTTCTGACCTGGTTAGTCAGGTTAATGCAGATAGAGGGAAAGACCCTTCCAGTGTTTCTTGACCTTGAATGGCCT
>NW_003852784.1:57241-58350 GCF_000181295.1 Otolemur garnettii
AAAATGGACCGTTATGCATGAACAGTATATAAAACAATCTATAAAATGGCTGAGTGACTACTGAATACTGTGAGTCAACTAATTTGAGGAGTTGGAAATTATGGCAGCAATTTAGCCCCAGGGAGAGTTAGCCTACCTACCTTAGCCACTCTGAAGTCTAAGGGATAATCTGTAGTCTGCCTTCTGGGATTGTTGGATTTTGTTCCTCAATTGATTTTAAGAACAGAGTATAAATTGTAAAAGCTATTGATAAGGATGAATGGTGGGTAATCCTTCTCATAGCTGTTACATGTAAAAGAAAATCTAAGAGCACTTCCTCAGGTATCCAGCAGCTGATTGAAAAGAGTCCTTGCGCCTTCACCCCAGGCAATGGTCTACCAGTTTTGGAGGATTCTGAGTGAGCTGATCTCAGGTCCGATTTCTTCCTTCTTCCATATGCAGGCCTTTTCTCCTATCTGTGGCTCCTGCCTCCAGCTTTTGTTTATCATTAACTTTCATCTCCAGAGGTGTCCTTGATCTGACCCATATCACTATCTCTATTCCATCCCAGGCAGATTTCTTTCTTCTTCTTTTTTTTTTTTTTATGTCTTTTCTCTGATCGTCTTATTCTCATTATTCCTTTTTCTGAATGAATACACATGATAAATCAGTGCAACGATCAGAATAAACCATCCAGGTAGGACATCTTCATTTCTTTTTTGTTAAGTACAAATTTGTGTGATTAAGACTTGATCACCTCTTGAAATGTTGACATATTGTGAGGCAAACATTTCAAGTTTACTTGATAGGTGATTAAAGTCTTTTTATTTGTAGGTTGTTGTGATGAACACATGAGTAATATATAACAAAGCCCATACAGTGCATTTAAATCTGTTCATACAACGATGTTTATTATTCAAAAATCTACTCTTATTGGTACTTTTCAAAATGATTTTATAAATTTTGTTTAATCAGATCGTTTTACTGCTCTTGATCTACGTGCATGTGTATGAGAGAGAGAATGAGAGACAGAGGAGATACTGTAACACAAAAAAGTCATGTCGGCTCGGCGCCTATAGCTCAACCGGCTAAGGCGCCAGCCACGTACACCTAAGGTGGCGGGTTCGAAT
>NW_003852784.1:58494-60970 GCF_000181295.1 Otolemur garnettii
GCACTGGCCACATGCACCAGGGCTTGGGGGTTCAACTCTACCCAGGGGGACAGCTTGAGGCTCTGTCTCAAAAAAAAAAAAAAAAAAAAGTCATGTCAATCAATAAGTTTAGGATTTTTTCTTCACAAATTTATGGACATAATGTTTTACTTAATTATTTTCCTTTTCAAAAGAGAAGGTAATAATGATGATTTTGCAAAATATATAGAAATACAACAAAATAGACTAAATTAACAGCTATAAAAATATAGAACAAATGTGGTGTAAGTGGAATCTGAAACAAGATTAAAGCTACAGATTAATAGTGTTTATAATTGGTGAACTAATGTCAGATATGAAGATAATTTTGTCATAAATATAAACTGGGAAATTTAAATACATTTATGTAATGAATGCTTACATTAATTTGTGACATGCCTTTGTAGAATTCACACCCTACAAATGCTAATTTTGTTAATATCATTTACACTCCTCTCTCTGTAACCCTGCATGTTTCTCTCCCAGTTGGAATCTGTAGCCTTTCATTCCTTCGAAATACTCGTCATTCTTTATATGACAATTTATAAATTTATTTATCAATACCTCAGCTTACAATGTTTTCACTGGTTTTTGAATTTCCATATTTCCCCAGGATGTTTATCTCACAATTTCCGTTAGGTGATAGGTATGTTCACAGAAAGATAGATAGGTGTGTTTATGTTTGCATATGTATGTCTCTTACTCCTAGTTTACAAGAGTTCACAATGGAATTCAAATGCATCCATATAACAAATATATGCTATAAGTAGCATAACTGGTATGTGCTTTTGTACATATAAGTGTGTACTGAGAATTCACTGGACATATTTATGCATAATAGTTTGAAATACATTATGAACATTTGAAAGGCTGAATATACGTATTGTTCTACCTTCAATGTTTTCTCATTATGTTAAACATTAATTTTTTTTTCCCAAAAGGAAGAAAAAAAAAGAACGGACACCATGTAATTGCTGACTACTAGCCAAATGGTATTGGGCTTTAGGGATAATAATCTGTCCACAGTGAATGAGATACAACATAAAGAACAGTTGAGAAACTATGATTAGATGTTAAGTAACTTGACAAAATGCTAAACTGAATTTTAATCCAGGATGCTCTGAAGCCACAGTTTTATGACTCTTCTTCTTTTTTGAGACAGAGTCTCACTATGTTCACCCTGAGTGGAATGCCATGGCTGATGTCATAGCGCACAGCAGCCTCAAACTCCTGTGTTTAAACTATTCTCTTGCCTCAGCCTCCCTAGTAGCTAGGATTACAGGTGTCTGCCACAACACCTGGCTATTTTTTGGTTGTAGTTATTGTTGTTTGGCAGGCCCCGGCTGGACCTGCCAGCTCCGTGTATGTGGCTGGCACCCTAGCTGCTGAGCTACAGGTGCCGAGCCAGTTTTATGAATCTTAAAACATGGCTTCAATCATTTCCTTTGAATTATTGGAGTAAATCAAGGAAATTTAACTTTTTTCTTTTTTTTATGAGGCAGAGTCTCACTCTTTCACCTTGGGTAGAATGCTTTGGCATTTTCACAGTAGCCTCAAACTCTCGGGTTCAAGTGATCCTCCTACCTCAGCCTCCAAGTAGTGGGGACTATATGCACCCATCACAACTCCCAGCTAATTATTTCTATTTTTAGTAGAGATGGGGTCTTGCTTTTGCTGAGGCTGGCCTCCAGCTTATGAACTCAAGAAATCCTCCTACCTTGGCCTCCCAGAGTGCTAGGATTACAGGCCTGAGCCACTGCACCCAGCTAGGTGGTTAACTTTTTTAATTATTTGGTGCTTGGGTGCAGAAAAAATTACATATGAACGGGTCACTCTCCCCAAACTCTCTTCACCAGGGAGTCATTGTAGGCTAGATTTTCTTTCCATTTCTTCTTTTTTGTGATAGGTGTTACACATTATGTTCTTTTTTCCCAAAAGATCAAAAATTTTAATCTTCTTTGTTTCTTATCTACCATTGTGGGTTGGATTGTGTGCCCTTCAAAATTCATTCTTTGATGCCTAACCCCCTGTACCTTAGAAGCTGATGATATTTGGGAAGAGGGTCTTTAAAGAGGTAATTAATTTAAAATTAGATCATTGTGTTTGCCTTAATCCAATATGAGTGGTGTCCTTAAAACAAGAGGACATTTAGACACAGACAGGCATAGAGGAAAGTCATGTGAGGAAACAGGGAAAGCTTGGCCATCTAGTAGCCAAGTAGAGAGGCCTGGAATAAGTCTTTACCTCCCAGCTCTCAGAAAGAACCAACCCTGCCAAAACCTTGTTGAACATCTGGCCACTAGAACTGTGAAAAAATAAATTTTTGGTTAAGCCACACAGTCTATGGCACTTTGCTGTCCCGACTCCAGCAAACAAAATAATACATTGACATTCTCCAAAACTCATAATATTTTGTACTTCATGTCTTCCTAAGGAGGTTAGAATAGTAGAAATTTTC
>NW_003852784.1:62826-64077 GCF_000181295.1 Otolemur garnettii
GATCTGTGACTGGATATACATGATCCAGTATATAGCTGTCCACAGTTGTTCTGTTTGGAAGACTGGAAAGTTTTATGCTCAAATCATAACCATTTATTCCTACTGAAAAATGTGAAAATGTGGCCTCACAGTGCCCGGTCTCTCACACAGGCAACACCTAGCTGGAGCCCTCTCATTAGTAACTACTCCTGACCTACTCAGATATTCTCATTATGTGTTCAGCTTCTGTTAGCATTCAAGTTATAACCCTTTCTTTCCCTTCACTTTAAACAACATCTACCCAATGCAGTAACAATAGCCGTTGTTTAATCGATAGTTACTGAATGAATAAGATCATTCATCTGTTTTTGTTTGTTTCTTTTATTTTTATTGATATGTCACAGTTGTACATAGTTTGGGGGAGCATATGTGATATTTTGATATGTATATAAAATGTATGTGTTCAAATTAGGATAACTTGGATAACTATCACCTTAAATACTTATCTTATCTTTGTGTTGGGGACATCACAATTCTCTTCAAGCTATTTTGAAATACACAGTAAATTATTGTCAATTATAATTTCCCTACTGTACTCTTGAATACTAGAATTTGCAAGTAGAGAGTAGAAAATGCTTACTAGAAGAAGGGAAGGGAAGAGGGAATGAGGGTAACTGAGAGATAGAAAGGCCTTCATTTTTTACCTTAAGTGACATATACTCTTCCAGAACGTGTTACTTATTATGTATATACATAACCTGTTGCTTAATGAACATGTTTATTCTCTTTTATTTATTTAGAATCTTCGGTTTCTTAGACTTAACAGAGAAGCCGCAAAAGAGCAAAAAAAGAAAAGCAAATGGTTGTGACTAGGTTTATTTTCAGTCACCCCTGTGGACCACTTTGTGATTGCGTCCTTTGCACTAAATTATCACTAAGACTCCAACTGTTCTGAATATTCTTTGACTCTCCCTCTATGACTTGGAAAGGAAATGACAAATGAGACCCCTGTGACTGAATTTATTCTCAAGGGCTTCTCAGACATGCCTGAAATGAAGCTCACTAGTACCATGTTTTTTCTGTTCGTCTACCTCTTCTCTCTTGCGGGGAACATCTCCATTATTGCAGCTGTGACCAGAGACAGCCACCTCCACACTCCCATGTACTTCTTCTTGAAGAATCTGTCTTTCTTGGACATGTGTTACACTTCAGTCACTGTCCCCAAGGCACTGATCAACTCACTTACGGGGTTCCAGGTCATTTCCTATTGGG
>NW_003852784.1:68754-70230 GCF_000181295.1 Otolemur garnettii
AGGTTTCTATGTACTAACAATAAACAACCTGAAAGAAAATTAAGAAAACAATACAATTTACAAACAATAAGATTCTCACAACAATCTCACAAACAATAGGATTCTAGGGCTGAAGTCATGCAAGAAGATAAAAGATAATCACTGAAAACTACACAGCAATGCTGAAATCAATTAAGAAGGCCATAATAAAAGAAAAAGGCAGCCTATGCACATGTTTGAAAGCCTTAATATTATGAAGATGCCAACACTAGCCCAAGTGATCTACAGATTGGCAGGAATGTAAAATGCTACCATGGATATAAAGAATGGCATAAGAGTCAGCAATTCTACTTCTGGATATATATAGAAGTAGAACTTGTATGCAGTAGATTTTATAGCAGAGTTTTAAAGAAATATTTATGCAGCCACAATCATAGCAACATTCTTCACAAGGGTCAAAATGAAGAAGCAACTCAAGCATGTATCACTTAGTGAATGGATAAACAAAATATGGCATCTACATACAATTAAGTATTATTCAGCTTTAAAAAGAAACAAATAGGGCAGTGCCTGTGGCTCAGTGGGTAAGCGCCAGCCCCATATACCGAGGGTGGCAGGTTCAAACCCAGCCCCAGCCAAACTGCAACAACAACAACAACAACAAATAGCTGGGCGTTGTGGTGGGTGCCTGTAGTCCCAGCTACTTGGGAGGCTGAGGCAAGAGAATCGCCTAAGCCTAAGAGCTGGAGGTTGCTGTGAGCTGTGTGACACCACGGCACTCTACCAAGGGCGATAGAGTAAGACTCTATCTCTACAAAAAAAAATAAATAAATAAAAAGAAAGAAAAGAAAAAAAGAAAGAAAAGAAACAAATATTGTGACACATACGATTGCATAGATTAACCATGTGGTTACTACGCTTAGCAAAATAAACCAGTCACAAAAAAATGAAACACTGTGTGATTCCACTTATATGAGGTTCTGGAATAGTCAAACTCACAGAGATAGAAAAGAGAAAAGTGGTTGCCAGAGGCCAGAGGAAAAATGGGGAATTGATGTGAACAGAGTTTTAGATTTGCAGGAAGAAAAGAGTACTGGAGATTGGTTGCACAACAATTTGAATGTAGTTAACTAGACTGAACTATCCACTTAAAAATAGTTAAGATTGGGTGACACCTGTGGCTCATAGGAGTAGGGTGCCAGCCCTATATACTGGGGGTGGTGGGTTCAAACCTGGTCCCAGACAAAAACTGCAAAAATAAATAAATAAATAAATAGTTAAGACAGTAAATTTCTGTTATATGTATTTTTACTACAATTAAAAAAAAACCAGAAAAGTATATTATAAAAAAATAACATTCTGTAGTCCTATAATTCTTTTTTTTTTTTTTTTTGAGACAGCACCTCAAGCTGTCCTCCTGGGTAGAGTGCTGTGGCATTACAGCTCACAGCAACCTCCAACTCCTGGGCTCAAGCGAGTCTCCTGTCTCAGCCTCCC
>NW_003852784.1:70532-75536 GCF_000181295.1 Otolemur garnettii
GGCCCCATATACCAAGGGTGGTGGGTTCAAACCTGGCTCTGGCCAAACTGCAACAACAACAAAAAAAATAGCTGGGCATTGTGGCGGGCGGCTGTAGTCCCAGCTACTTGGCCTAGACAAGAAAATCGCTTAAGCCCAAGAGCTGGAGGTATGAGCTGTGATGCTTACGGCACTCAACTGAGGGTGACAAAGTGAGATTCTGTCTCTAAAAAAGAATAATTAAAAAAATAAAATCTAGTTCAAGAATAATTTATTGTACCTACAATATTTCAATTCCTAGGAAACTGTTGTGTCATATTAGTTTCAACTAGTTTCAATCTTTTAACGTACAATGTCACAGACGATCAGATGCTATTTTTAAAAACAAATCACCTAAAATAAGTACTAAAATCAGAAACATTTTGTCTATTCTATGAGCATATATTTATATGTGGACAAGAATAAAGAAGCATGCAGTCTTTGGACATACCACAGCTACTTTAGTGAATTATTTATTACTAATGTTAAAAATGCATAAATTAATACATACAAAAACAATACCTAACATGAAATAACAAGGTTACTTTCCTTAGCAAGAATATTACTTTTAGGTAATTTAAAGAGACATGACAAAATCTGTGATAATACCTTTTCTTCATACCTAAAATTCAAGGGGTTACTTCACAGGGAGATTCATGCTACCCTAAATCACATGAACAGCTCTGCTGCTAGATTCTTTATAAGCAATGTCATTCTTTGGAAAGCACACATATGGGTCATCCTTCTAGAAAGCCTTTGGCAACTGATGACTTCAACCTCCAGATGCCAGCTTTCCTCCAATATCTGGTTGGTAAAGATTCTCCGGCAACATCTAGAGATTAGTTCAATTGTAATAATGTGACATAGAAATAAAATTGACAAAGAAATTTTTTAATTTTTATTTTATTTATTTATTTGTAGAGACAGAGTCTCACTTTATTGCCCTCAATAGAGTTCTATGGCATCACAGGTCACAGCAACCTCTAACTCCTGGGTTTAAGCGATTCTCCTGCCTCAGCCTCCCGAGTAGCTGGGACTACAGGCATCCGCCACAACTGACAAAAAAATATTTTTATGGCACTTAACAAAAGAGAAGTAATCTAAAATGTTTCCAAAGTTTTGAGAGAGTCAATACATTTTCAAATTAATGTTCAATTATGAAAGTAATTTGTTTACATTATAATCTATGAAAGTGTGTAGCACCTAATAAAATTATATTTCCTTAGATATTTGAACTGATATTATGGCATAAAGTTAAAGATATAAAATTTAAATTTAACTAAAGTTAATTTAAATACCCCAAATCAATCAACAACTATTAATGAGAATATTAATGAGAAATGAGTAACATTTTACTATTATTTTATTTTATTTTATTGAGTCAGTCTCACTATGTTGCCCTCAGTAGAGTGCTCTGGCATCATAGCTCACAGCAACCTCAAGCCCTTGAGTTCAAGTGATCCTCTTGTCTCACGCTCCTGAGTAACTGGGACCACGGATGCCTGCCACAATGCCCAGCTAGTTTTTTTAGAGACAGCATCTCACTCTTGCTCATGTTGGTCTCAAACTCCTGACCTCCAGCAATCCACTTGTCTTAGCCACCCAGAGTGCTAGGATTACAGGCATGAGCCACCATGCCCAGCCCATGGATAACATTTTAGAATGGATTTTTAATAGAAAGAAAGTACAAGATGAAGAAATCATGACACAAAGTTGGTTTCTTTTTTTTATTTTGATGGATTTAAGGGTACAAGTGGTTTTTGATTACATGGAAAAATTATATAATGTTGATGCCTGGGATTCTAGTGTACCTGTCACATGAATAATTCATTATACTGTACCAATAGCTAGTTTTTTTCCCCCATAACCCCCCTCCCACAACCCCCTTATAAGTCTCCAATGCCCTTTGTACCACACTCTGTATGCTTCTGTGTATTGGTAGTTTGGCTTTCACAGATGAGAACATGTGGTATTTGGTTTTCTTTTTTTTTTTTTAGAGACAGAGCCTCACTTTCTTGCCCTCAGTAGAGTGCTGTGGCTTAGGTGATTCTCCTGGGCTTAGGTGATTCTCCTGCCTCAGCCTCCTGAGCAGCTGGGACTACAGGAGCCTACCACAACACCCAGCTATTTTTTTGTTGCAATTTGGCCGGGGCCGGGTTTGAAACAACCACCCACAGTATATGGGGCTGGCGTCCTACTCACTGAGCCACAGGCGCCGTCCTGGTATTTGGTTTTTTATTCCTGTGTTCTAAGTTGTTGTGAAAGACATTACTTCATTCTTTTTTAGGGCTAAGTAATACTTATGGCAAATATACCTCACATTTTCTTTATCACAGTGTGTTCGTTATTCATCAAAAGAACTTGGAACAGATCTTTGTTCACGTTCTGTGGCCAGTAATGTTGGATGTTAGGTACCATACCCTCAGAAGCATTCTTAGGAAACCAGCCACATTGTCAGTACTCTGAAAGTTCTACTTTGTAGCTGTCAATCTTGGCAGAAGTGGAATGAAGGAGAAGCAAAGAAGCGCTGAGGAAAGTCTAGAAAATGAAGACTCAAAAACTAAAGTATCTACATCCCATCTGAATAATAACATCAACAAAACTAGAAAAACCCACAGGAAATTTTGTACATTTTGTTAACAGAGGTAGGACGGCGGTGCCTGTAGCTCAGTGGGTTGGGCAAAGGCCACATACACTGAGGCTGGCGATGTGAACCTGGTCCGGGCCTGCTAACCAACAATAAAAACTGCACAAACAAGAAAAAATAAATAGCTGGGCATTGTGGCAGGCGCCTGTAGTTCCAGCTACTTGGGAGGCTGAGGCAAGAGAATCGCTTAAGCCCAGGAGTTGGAGGTTGCTGTGAGCTGTGATGCCAGAGCACTCTACTGAGGGCTACATAGTGAAACGCTGTCTCAAGAAAAAAAAAAAAATTTCAAGAAACAATTTTTTTTTTTCTGAGACAGAGCCTCAAGCTGTTCCCCTGGGTAGAGTGTTGTGGCATCACAGCTCACAGCAACCTCCAACTCCTGGGCTCAAGCGAGTCTCTGGCCTCTGCCTCCCAAGTAGCTGGGACCACAGGCTCCCGCTGCAATGCCCGGCTGTTTTTTGGTTGCAGCTGTCATTGTTGTTTGGTGGGCCCAGGCTGGATTTGAATCCGCCACCTTAGGTGTACATGGTTGGCGCCTTAGCCACTTGAGCCACAGGCGCTGAGCCAAGAAAAAATTTTCAAATACATTATTTTGGGTATTTTCTAAAGTGCCGGACCTATGTACAGTTCAATGTAACTATCGATAGCCTTGTTATTTTCTTATTGGGTTCTTTTTGAGGTTAAAAAACATCCCTGGTTTAAAACCAGTAATGCCTAGTGAGTGTGTCCATAGATCATAATAGGGTAGAAGAGAGACATAGAGCAACCCAATGATTAGTAGCAAAGGGATTGTGTTGTTTGGGAAGTGGCTTAGTAACATTTTTGTAGATTCTTTGCTGGATTTAATATGTTCATATAGAAAAGCTATTTCGTGCATTTTTGCAGAAGGGAGTTATAAGCAGGCTACACTGACAGGCATGTAGAGGCACACTATCTGGGGCTCTGGTACTGTTTCCACCTAAACATTACATACTTAATAGTGCCCTGCTTCATAGGCTCTAAATATAGGCTTAGGGTCATTGTGCCCTGCTGGAATTTGCTGTGCAGAGCCATAAGCTTCCTGTTTTGTTAGCATCAGCGAGGCTAGCAGGAATGGACCAGGACCTTGTCTCAGGCTGATGATACCTCAGATGTTAGTGGGCTATGTGAACTGCCATTTCCTGTTACCAGAGGTTTTATTTTTAACTAAATGAAAATCTATAGATTCTCTTCTCTCCAACCCAGAAAACAAAAACACTTATTATATTTTTAACACAGTAGAAATAAACTGATACATATTTAAAATATTTTCTTAATTTGTTAAAATCATGTGTTTTTGTTTAATGCAATCATAGATCATTATGAAAATTACATTTCACAAACAAAAGTAGATCAATGAGAAGAGAGACAGTGTTTTACATTTTTGTAAATATCTTTAATGTGGGGTAGAACCCCACAACTGTGTGCTCACTCTAAGCTCCAGAGGCAGGTGGACAGTCTTCTGTGGAAGGCAACTCTGTCGATGACCCGGTTTCCCTGGTCAGCATGGAACAGGGCCTGGGGATTAGGGCATAAAAACCCATCTCCAGTGACTCTGGCCATGTGGCTGTTACACCTGCAAAGAAAGGGTTAAAAACCTTTCTGCAGAGACACAGCCTAGGGGTTGATACTTGCTTATTGTAAAACTATGTAGGCCTCCAGATTGCCTAGAAACAGAAGCTATAAATCTGCTTTCTGTAACACCATGAGTGCATAGTATAACTTCAAGGTTTTACTCCCCTCTTGGTAACCTCAAGTCTCTAGATGTACTACTCCCTTTTGCAGCTGCCTCCAGTTTTCAGACTCTGTGTCTCTTTGAAGATTGAACTAACTTTTTAAAAGATTAGTAGTATGTATACTTTACTTGTTAATTAACAGTGTGTATGTGACCAGCTGACTATAAAAGGTGGTCTGCTTCTACCAGATAAATAAAGATTTGCTACTTCTACCAGAGAAGCAGCCTGTCTCTTTCAACATAATAATTCCAGATGCGAGACTACACCTGTGGCGATGCTGTCTCTCGCGAAACCCACACGCAACATTTAATGTCATGTTTATTTTATTCATTATTATTATTATTATTATTTTGAGACAGAGTCTCAAGCTGTTGCCCTGAGTAGAGTGCTGTAAAATCACAGCTCACAGCAACCTCCAACTTCTGGGTTTAAGTGATTCTCTTGCCTCAGCCTCCCAAGTAGCTGGGACTACAGGCACCTGCTACAATGCCTGGCTATGTTTTAGGTTGTGGTTGTTATTGTTGTTTGGCAGGCCAGGGCTGGATTCGAACCCACCAGCTCTGGTGTATGTGACTGACGCCTTAG
>NW_003852784.1:75609-77651 GCF_000181295.1 Otolemur garnettii
TTTTTTTTTTTTTTTTTGAGATAGAGTCTCACTATGTCACCCTTGGTAGAGTGCCGTGGCATCACAGCTCACAGCAACCTCCAAATTTTGGGCTTAAGCGATTCTCTTGCCTCAGCCTCCCAAGTAGCTGGGACTTCAGGCACCTCCCACAATGCCAGGTTATTTTTTGTTGCAGGCCTGGGTGGAGTTTGAACCCGCCACCCTCGGTGTATGTGGCTGACACCACAACTACTGCGCTATGGGCATCAAGAAGCCAAAAAAGTATATTCTTAAACTTGCTTCTTCATTAACTTTGTTGCAATGTTATTTGGTTTATTCGATGTATATGAAGAAAGTATGCCTCATAGAATTGGTAGGGCTCAGAAATCAATACCCCCAAAATGAAGTCGTCAGAAGCAGTTTCAGAAGCAAAAGTTTTTCTCTGACCATCTCCTGCCTTCCCATTCTCCACAAGCCTAGCTATAGAAACTAGAATCACACTTTCCCAAGATGGGTCATAGAAATTCAAACCTCTTTTCCCTAAATCCAGTGATAGAACTGAAAAGTATTACTCTAATTTTCCCTCCACCCTTCCCTGTAAGCATTGGCCATAAGGAATTACCTGACCTACATTCTTTGACTGTTAGGTCATAAGATCCCCATTCCAGAGAGGGACCTGTCCTCATCCAGGAGGAAGGATGCTGCACAGAGAAGCCAAGAAGAATCTAAACAGACAGGCCTTGCTGGGTTTCCTCGCTCAGTCTGTTTGTATTAGATCACATCCTTTCTGTCCAATCATATTTCTATATGACTATCTACACTTTGTAAAGATTAAGCATTAAAAGGCCAATTTCCCCTGTATCTTTGTGTCTTCAGTTTGAACGTTCCTGTGTATACACATTAAATGCATTTGTATGCCTTTTCTCCAATTAATCTACCTCTTGTGAGCTGGCTTTCAGTAAACCTTTGAGGGCCAAAGGGAATATGTGCCCACCTACCCCCTACCTAGTATACAACTGGAAAAGGGAAGAATTATTTAATATTACTTAGATCGTTACTCTTCTTTGATACTACAGCAAAACTCAACAAGTTATTTTTTTAAACAAATACTTGCAATTTGGTATCCGAAACTTTTCATTTTCTGATGTAAATCTCTGTTGCATTCGGACTATACTTTTTACACAAACATGATTGTGTAGCAGCATATATCGATCATCTGAAAAATACTGGCTCACAGAGCAATGTAGATCTCCCTAACATACTTCATTATACAATGCCCACATAAATCATATTTATTAATATTATTACTAATCTTCCAGAAAGTATTTAAATATCAGGAGAATACCAAGCTGATGTCAGGGACACAAGTTTCTAAAATTCTAATTGTGACTTGATACTCAAATGTTGTCATGAAGAACATTTTTTGTGTTGTTTTCACTTCGTTTGTTTTTGAAAAATGTCTGCCAAAGCCCAGAGTCTGATTACCTTTAGTCTGTCTGTTGGGAACTATCCCTATTTGTTTCTGTAGATATGTCTTGCCTTTAATCCATTTTATTCTTGATGAATCTAGCTAGGAGTTAATTAATGTGATTGATCTTTTCAGAATTGATGTATCTATGTAGAAATTAATGCTACTGGGCAGTGCCTGTGGCTCAGTGAGTAGGGCGCCTGCCCCATATACCGAGGATGGCAGATTCAAACCTGGCCCTGGCCAAATGGCAAAAAAAATAGCCGGGCATTGTAGCGGGTGCCTGTGGTCCCAGCTACTTGGGAGGTTGAGACAAGAGAATCGCCTTAAGCCCAAGTGCTGGAGGTTTGAGCTGTGACGCCAGGGCACTCTACCGAGGGCAACAAAGTTAGACTCTATCTCTAAAAAAAGAAAAAGAAAAAGAAAAAGAAATTAATGTTACTGATCTTTTATGGAACCCTAAGAAAAGAAATAGCAGAATGTAGTAACAAATGGAAGAACAGGCTCGGTGCCTACAGCTCAACCGGCTAAGGCGCCAGCCACGTACACCTAAGGTGGCGGGTTCGAATCCCCAGCCCGGACCCGCCAAACAACA
>NW_003852784.1:77802-82176 GCF_000181295.1 Otolemur garnettii
AAAAACAAATGGAAGAACATACCACTCTCATGCCTGGGAATAATCAACATTGTTAAAATTTCTATATTTCCCAAAGCAATCTACAGATTCAATGCAATCCCCATTAAAATAGCAACATCATACTTTCAAGATGTAGAAAAAAATAATTCTTCATTTTGTATGGAACCAGAAAACATCTCCTATAGCCAAGGCAATTCTTAGTAATATAAACAAAGCTGGGACATCACCCTACCAGACTTTAGGCTATATTACAAGTCCATAGTGATCAAAACAAAATGGTATTGGCAACAAAATAGAGAAACATTTGGGGAGAAGTCAAGGCAGTCTGTTGGCAGAAATTCTTTTTGATCAGGAGAGGTCTATCTTTGTTACATTAAGGCCGCTGTCTAATTGGGGGTGGGGTGAGGCCCACACACATTATGAAGGGTACTCTGTCTGTAGAATTGGTTTGAAGTATACTCTCTCTCTCTTTTTTAAAGACAGGGTCTCGCTCTGTTGCCCTGGGCAGAGTGCCATCGCATCATCACAGCTCATAGCAACCTCAATCTCTTGGGCTCTAGAGGAGCCTCTTATGCAGCCTCCACAGTACCTGTGACTACAGGTGCCCACCACCATGCCCAGATAATTTTTCTATTTTCAGTAGAGACAGGGTCTCACTCTTGCTCAGGCTAGTCTTGAATTCCTGAACTCAAGCAATTCACCTGCCTTGGCCTCCCAGAGTGCTAGGATTACAAGCATGAGCCACTGTGCCTAGCCCAAAGTGTACTCTAAAACACACCTTCACAGAAGATTTGGAACAATGTTTAATGAAATATCTGGGCACTGTGGCACATGCAATCAAGTTTACCCAAAAAATTAATCATCATAAGTGTCCCAACTTGTCCCAGCCTGTAAAGTTGCCAGTAATTTAGTGAAGTCTTCAAGTATTGTTAACAGAGTGTTCAAATGGTCCATTCTACCACTATGGCAGGCCAGTCAGATGAGATGGTGGACAACATAGTAAGACCAGTAAATTCCATAAGTATGGTCCCTGTGCTGCACTTTATTTGCTGTGAATTTCCTTGATCAGAAGAAATGTCAACCTGGCATCCGTGCACATCTCCCTAATCCTTACATAGTCTTCAATTAAAGGTGATAATAAGACCATACTGATATGACACAACCATACTGTATAGACTGAAAACATACTACACATTTCTCAGTTGAGTACACAAAGCTTTGGGGTTATGTTAGCTTTTCTTGATATCTCATAACTTAAGTCATGTAAAGTTGGCAATACGTAAACACTACAACATAGTCAACCATCATACATTACATGGTAAGTGATATGAGAGGGAAGAAAACTATGACATTTTACATATATATACACACACACACAATTCATAACAAAACAAGGAAGAAATACTCAGGAAAATACAGCTTTTCCTGAGTCCATCTGTTTGTAACTGCTCACATGGCTATAGCAGGTATTTGTAACTACCTTCATCCAGTACTCCATACATGTTCCCTTCATCCTCAGCAAGAATTTTAGCTAGGCATAGCTCTTTACCTAGTAGGGTGACCCAATCTTCATTCCTGAAGAGACCAGACCATAAGTAGTCCTGCCTAACTTGAATTGCTTTAGTTTCCATTTACTTTAATCAAAGGGAATAGCAGTAATTTGAGTTGCCCTAAGGGATCTCATGTAGACCAGACATACTCTTATTTACCTGCATTGTGGAGTAGCATTCTAATTTCTCCTTTGAATTCTGCATCAAGCATTCTACTTAACAGTATAACTTTCCCCACCTCTGAGATTCAGAGGTACAAGGAGCCCAAAGTTGCCAGTTGACCATTTCGATTTCCAGTACAATAGAATTATTGTTCTATCTTGTGGTGGATGTATTTCTCCCTTTGGACTAAGACTTCCGGGTTAGGAGACCATAAAGTTGCAAGACATGAAGTAAATACATTGCTGTGGATCACTAGAAGTAGTATGTAGTGTAGCTCCCATTTATACCTCTTGACTTTTCAATCCATATATCCTGGCTAAGACAAAATGAGCAGTGTATCTTGGATTTATATTCAGAGCATATACAGACTCCTGGAACAACTTGTCCCAGCCTGTAAAGTTGCCAGTAATTTAGTAAAGTGTTTAAGTATTGTTAACAGAGTGTTCAAATGGTCCATTCTACCACTATGGCAGGTCAGTCAGTTGAGATGGTGGACAACACAGTAAGACAAGTAAATTCCATAAGTATGGTCCTTGTGCTGCACTTTATTTGCTGTGAATTTCCTTGATCAGAAGAAATGCTATGTGTAATACGATGGTGTTAGATAATGCATTCCATAAGTCCATAGATGGTTTGAGCAAAAGCGTTCCATGCAGAGAGGGCAAACCTATATCTACAATCTCAGTCCTTACAGGAATAAAATGCTATCCTTTCCCTAAGGATGCAATCCACTGTGATCCACCAGCACTTGAGCTGGGAATTCTTTTTTCTCTGTTGCCCTCCGTAGAGTGCCATGACATCATTATAGCTCACAGCAACCTCAATCTCTTGGGGTCAAGCAATCCTCCTGCCTCAGCCTCCTGAGTAGACTACAGGCACCTGTTACAACGCCAGTCTAGTTTTTTCTATTTTTCTAATAGAGATGGTGTCTCACTCTTGCTCAGGCTGTTCTTGAATTCCTGAGCTCAAGCAGTACACCTGCCATGGCCTCCCAGAGTCCTAGGATTATAGGCATGAGCCACTGTGGCCAGCCTGAGTTGGGAATTTAAATCCCTGAAGTTATGCTTTTCTTAATTGTGGAATGACATTAGGAACAACATTCCAATGTTATTAAAGTCATTTGTTTCACCAAAATCTTTGAAAGTAATGTATATAATAATGTATATGATGATGTAGATACTTGCCTTGTTAAGTGTCAGAAATATCCAGTGCTGATATTTTGTATATCTATAATGCCACTTCATGGCATAGACTATCAGTGTTCTCTTTCTAATAAAAATAGAATCACTCATTTTTATTTATTTTATTTTTATTTATTATTTATTATTTTATTTATTTATTTATTTATTTATTTTGAGACAGAGCCTCAAGCTGTCACCCTGGGTAGAGTGCCGTGGCATCACCTGCTCATAGTAACCTCCAACTCCTCAGCTCAAGCAATTCTCCTGCCTCTACCTCCCAAGTAGCTGGGACTACAGGCACCTGCCACAATGTCCAGCTATTTTCTGATTGCAGCTGTCATTGTTTGGCGGGCCTGGGCTGGATTTGAACCCACCAGCTCAGGTGTATGTGGCTGGTGCCTTAGCCGCTTGAGCCACAGGGACCGAGCCACACTCATGTTTTTAAATCTAATCAAATTAGAAAGCTAATTCCAAGAAACTCAAGAACCAGTTATGAATATCCATCCCTAAGATTCAGTTCTTTTATGGTTCATCACGGTTCTCAGATTCATTACGGTTCTCTAAAGAAAAAGAACCAATATGGAGGGAGAGTTAAAGAGAGAGAGAGAGAAACAGATGGAGAAAGACACAGAGAGAAAGACAGGAGAGGGGAAGAGAAAGAGAGAGAGAGAACATATGATTGTAAGAAATAGGCTCATACAATTGTGGGGATTGGTAAGGATAGTTGGGCAGGGTAGAGACTGGTGGAAGAGTTATAGGAAAAGTCCACAGCAGTAGGCAAGCAGAATTCCTCCTTGGTGAGGAGAGGTCAGTCTTCACACCATTATGGCCTTCATCTGACTGGATGAGGCTCACAAACTACGGAGGGCATTCTGCTTTACGCAAAGGACACTCATTTTTAATGGTAGTATCATTCAGGAATACACCTTCACAGAAACATGTTCAATAATGTTTGACCAAAGACCTTATCCATGTCACAGCCAACTCACCACATAATTAAACATCATAACCTCAAACTCTTGAGGTTAAGAGATTCTCTTGCCTCAGCCTCTCAAGTAGCTGGGACTACAGGCACCTGCCACAACGCCCGGCTATTTTTTGGTTGTAGTTGTCATTGTTTGGCAGGCCTGGGCTGGATTCGAACCCACTAACTCCCATGTATGTGGCTGGCACCCTAGCCGCTAAGCTATAGGTGCTGAGTCTTAACATAAGGTTATATTTATGAATTAAGAGTAAATGTTGGATGGCTCGGCGCCTGTGGTTCAAGTGGCTAAGGCGCCAGCCACGTACACCCAAGGTGGCGGGTTCGAATCCAGCCTGGGCCCGCCAAAGAACAATGACAGCTAAACCAAAAAAAAAAGCCAGGCATTGTGGCGGGCACCTGTGGTCCCAGCTATTTGGGAGGCGGAGGCAGGAGACTCGCTTGAGCCCAGGAGTTGGAGGTTGCTGTGAGCTGAGATGCCATGGCACTCTACCCAGGG
>NW_003852784.1:83305-86414 GCF_000181295.1 Otolemur garnettii
GAAAGAATCAGCATATGCCACAAAACATATATAATTATAAAATATTATAATACCTAGAAAAAATATACCCTACGTAGCAATAAATACATCTAGTACCCAAATCTTTGCTTCCAATGATTTTATTCAGTCAAAGGAACCAAGTTTTCTTGGCGAAATCACTGATTATTAGACTGGGAGGGAAATACACTAGATGAGCCTGGAGTCCCAGAAAGTAAGGGAGTGTGTAAAAATCCACACTAATGATGGTATATCAAAGGGAACAGTGCCAACCAAAAGACCTCCAAAAGGCCGAAGTCTTTAATTGGAGGCCATGCAGGAAGCTGGAGAGGAGGGAGGGGACAAATTAACACATTTGGAAGGTTATATATTTGCAAAGACATAATATTTTAGCTGAGTCATTGAGATAAAGTAGACACAAACCAGAGACAACCATAAATATTTACCTAGTAGATCTGCGCTTTTCACCATCCTGCTCTATGCCCCAGGAGGCTGACCTGTAATGACCATGTTAATCGGACTCTTAATGGTTTGTGGCTTTGGTTTATTCAGACATTAAGAGGCACCAGTAGAAAATCAACAAATAGGAAAAGAGAAAAGTCAGGGTATCCGTTTTCCTAGCTGCCGCACTGCTGTCTTGAGGGATTGCTAGTCCTGCTTTCCTCTACCGCAGGCCATTGCATCTGCTGAGTTGCCCTCTGCTGAAGCTCAGGTTCTCAGTGGGTTCTTGTCATTGCTGCTGCCCCTCACTAGCTCCTTCAAACTTAGTAATGCTCATTGCTCCCTACTGTTCCTGGCTTCATTTTCTCACATACCACCTGGGATGCCTGTAATATTGTTGGTAATTTTGTAAATAATACGTTCATTAATCTATTACTACAATTTTGAGCATTCTATCCACTTCCTAACTGGACCCTGTCCAAAACAGAAGGGTATCTAAGTCAAAATCCATGACATATGCACAGATGACACAGAGTGGTAAGCAAAATGGCACCATTTCCTGTAGTTCTGTATGCAAAAATCAGATACTACAGTGTACGGTTAATGTGGGAAATGTGGCTGGAGGTGAAACCATCCATATTAAAATGATGTAGCTCTACAAGGTATAAACAGTAATCAAAGTCTGATTGTTACAAAAGTGTAGATAGAGCCAGAAATTAATCAGCCATTGTTTCCTAACTCCCTTGCTGCTGTAAGTGGCCACTGCTTAATAGTACCATCCTCCCTGACAGGTGCAAGATTTGTGACTCCCCAACAACTTCTGTAGATCATATTGCTGTTGTTAATTCCAAGACTTACAAGTCTATATATCAAATTAATGTTGTCAATCTAAAGACTGTTCTTTGAGGTGTTTTTTAGACTCTGCATTCCAGGGACCTATGGTGCTAAACAGACCTGTGGATAGGTGTGGGAATGGAACCAATAGCCCTGAAATGTACTACCCAGGAACCTTCCAACTGAGAAGATAATTTCTGCATCCCAACTGTCTGAGTTCATCTTTTACCAATCAGCAGACCCAATTCCCCAGCCCTATGTCTGCCAAACCACCTTTAAAAACCCTTTCTCCTGAATTCCTGAGAAGATGAATTTGAAAATTACTCCCATCTCCTCACCTAGCACCTAGCAAAATAAAACTGTTTTCTGTTACAACCCCTGCTGTCTCACTATGTTGTCCTCCACTAGGTGGTGGACAAGGGACTGGGCTGGGTTATAATAGGAGTGTCTTAGTCAGCTTGGCCTACCATAACAAAATACCATGGAGCTAAACGGCTTAAACAGTAGACTTTTTCGACAGTTCTGGAGTCTAGGAAGTCTAAGATTAAGCTGCCAGCCAACTCTGTTCCTAATGAGGGCCCTCTTCCTAGTTTGGGAGCAACATATCACTGTGTCCTCACATGGTAAAGAAAGAAAAAGGATGACTGCTTTCTCTGGTCTTCTTACAAGGTCACTAATCCCATCATGAAGGTCCCACCCTCATTACCTCTTAAAACCCTAGTTACCTTCCCAAAGCCCCATCTCCAAATATCTTTATGCTAGGAAATTAGGGCTTCAAAATATGAATTTTAGGGGGATATGAATCAGTCTTTGGCAAGGGTAAATAGAATAAATTTCATAGAAATGACTTTTGGCCTATACTAGGCAGCAGATTGGACTTTAGTAGCAGATGGTGATCAAGTTTCAATTGAAGGCAAAAGTACAATTTTAAATCTCAGGAAAGAAAGGGCACTGAGGTCACTGTATAATTGCATAGCAAAACAAAAAGTGATACCATTAAAAACCATGTCAGAGTTTATTGTTATTATCCAGAATAAGAAATAAAAATAAAAAATAAAATTGTGCCAGTGAAAATGGAAAAGTGTGAATGCCCTTTAGCAATTCTGGACGCACTGGAAGTGGCAATTCTTTCATGATAGAAACTATGTCCTTTTTTTTTCTTTTTTTAGAGACAGAGTCTCACTTTATCAACCTTGGTAGAGTGCTGTGGCATCACAGCTTACAGCAACCTCCAACTCTTGGGCTTAGGTGATTCTCTTGCCTTAGTCTCCTGAGCAGCTAGGACTACAGGTGCCCGCCACAATGCCTGGCTATTTTTTGTTGCAGTTTGGCCGGGGCTGGGTTGGAATACACCAACTTCCGTATATGGGGCCGGCGCCCTACCCACTGAGCCACAGGTGCTGCCCAGAAACTAAGTCTTGAGCATCATTATATTCCCAGACATTACAAACACTGGTTAGAAAATACTGGCTGAGGCATTCAGCACAGCCACACTTTGCATTAAGTCAAGTCAGATAAAGCTGAGACTTCCAACTGTTCAAAGAACTTTGTTTAATTTAGTAAACTAATTTAGCTTATTTGTAAGGGTGGCAATACAATTTATTGTTCAAACATGGATATCCATGACAGAGAGAGCTTCCCATGACCTCTGTTTTGGGTTTATTAATTTTCTAGAGTTCACAATACTAGGGAAACAATTACTTATATTTATAGATTTATCATAAAGAATTGATTATAAAGAATACAAATGAACAGTCATAGTAAGAGATGCATAGGGCAAGTTAAGCGTGTGATGCTTTCATGTCTACTTATGGGAGGCTATTGTTTTGGACTGAGC
>NW_003852784.1:87068-90575 GCF_000181295.1 Otolemur garnettii
GGAACACATTCTTATATAGAGGAGTTTTACAATGTGAAGAGCTGGTGGGATAACCAATAAGGAGTTATTTCTCCAGCAGAAAGAGCCATTAGGGGCGGGCAGCGGGCAATTGGAACAGGGCGATGAGGTTAGCAGGTCCCGCCCTGTGCTAGGGAGTAGTTGGAACTTTAAGGGGAGGGGCCTTCTGAAGCAGTTTTCTAATAACAAGTATGTAACTTTGAAATAACCATCCTCTTTTTGTTCCTTGTTTCCACTTTCTTTTCGTACTTCTTGTCCCTAAATACTTACTCTGCATTGTAGAGGGGAGTTCTGTGAATCTCTTCCGGTTTTGAGGTCTGTCCAATTCTTGAATTTTACTTTGCTCAAATCTCTACGTTTATTTTGTATAAAATTTTTCTTTTATCAAGTGAAAATGAGAATTCATGTGCCTTAGAGATGTCACAGTCCTTTACTTTTCAACATTCTCTAGGGATACCCTCACAAACTGATCTGAAATAAATTCCTTTCGAAAGCAAAATCAGCAGGCAGTGCCCCTCGGCCAGGTAACCTCCGCCCGGCTGTCACTCAGGCGCTAGGGGGCGGGGCGGTGAGAACTGGCCAATCAGGGGCCGCCACGGTGAAGCGCGTGATCTGAAAATGGTTTCTAAGCTCTTGCTCGCACTGGGCGCTGTGAACAGCATCAGGTTTCTGGGCCAGATCCTGTTTTACAGTGGTTCTCCAAGTCGTAGTGAGGACGACAAAACACCATAGAAGCCGGGAAATGGTAAGCGTGGGGCTATGGTCCTCGAGAAGGGGACGAGGGGTGTGGAAAGGGCTGGTTGGAACCGGCCAGAACCGGCTGTGGCGGGACCGGGTTTCCCCTCGGTCCATTCTGGAGTCTGAGGAGCCCAGTCGCCTGTGCCAAGTATGGACTTCAGTCCCCTCCGGTTGCAGGGTGGGCCTGGGCCTCCCCTTGGGTCCCTGCCTGGCGGCTCCTGCTCCAGCCTGAAGCCCCTGTGGACTGCTCCCCGCACGCCGCCTTCAGTCTCCTCCAGATTGTTGGGTGTGGCGGGATTCTCGTCAAGAGAGCGTCCTGACCTGGTGTGCGGGGACCTGCGTGGGCGAAGGGATGTTCTTTGACGACCCCACCAACTCCTTGCACAGGAGAGGACATCTTTTCTCCCTGGGTCTTCCCAAGTGTGTGGGAGGCAGAGTTTCAAATCCAAGACCCTGTCTCTCCCCACGCCCCAGTTCTTTTAGGGCTGGCGATAAATCCCGAAATTTCCAGTTCCCCGCTTGCTTTCCCAAATACCAATTTCCCCTCTCCCATTCAGCATTGTTACCAACTATTTCCTCTTTGTTGTATATTTAAAACTGATGCAGTATTTTAACTTTTCTACAGAGCAGTAAATGGCCTTTTACAACAATTTTTAAAAAAAAATTTGTGTGTGTTAGAAAATTGCTTCAGAAGGCCCCTCCCCCTAAAGTTCCAACTCCTCCCTAGCACAGGGAGTGACCTGCTTACCTCATCACCTTGTTCCAATTTCCCGCTGCCCGCCCCTAATGGCTCTTTCCGCTGGAGGAATAACTCCTCATTAGTTATCCCACCAGCCTGTCACCATTCTAAAACTCCCCTATATAAGAATATGTTCCCCCCTCCTTTTCGCTCTCTGGCCTCCTTCTGCCTGCCTTCTCTCTCTCCCCCTCCTTTCCCCTCGCTCTTCTCTACTCTTTCTCTCTTCTCTTCCCACTCTCTCCTTATCTCTCTACCCTCTCTTCTCTCCTCCTTGGTGCTGCTCTACAGCCTCCCTCCCCCCACCAATACAGACCTTTCGTACAAGCCTTGGTGGTCTGAGAATTCTCTGCCGGTCGAAGTGCCCCTCAGAGAATGTCTGTTGCATACAATCCCTGTCCTCTATCCCCAGTATCTTTCCTGGGCACGGACATCCTATGGACACTTCTTAGATTTGAGGTTCCTTTTTTAGAAACTTTGCTGAGTGAGTTGGCCTTTCAGAATGGTTCAGTTCTGCATAACCCCTCCTTGAATTCCTTATTCTGAAAAGATTTGGTCCCTTGAGTTTCGGTATTTCAGTAAATGTTAAATATATTTAATAAATAAAATTTGAAAGACATTATGAAAGGACAGTTTCTGGGAGGCAAGAAATAGATTTTTAGAAAAAAAATTAAAATGAAATATTTGTCTTGCATTTGATGAACTGAAAAGTATTTTTGTACACCCGCCCGGGCTTCATCTCCTCTCTGCTCCAATTCCCTCAGTGTGTGTAATACGTTTCGCAAGTCTGGTCTGTTCTGGGGCTGATTTCAACTTGTATTCTAGGGATTAGATTTGCAACACCTAGAAGTATTCAGATAGTGCTAATTGTTTGCAAAACAATTTTTTTTTTGCCCTGAAATAATAACAAGTTGACATATTTATTTTCTGAAATAAATAGATGTATGTGTGTTTTCTTGTCAAGCTAGAAAAAGTGCTTTTCAGTTTTCTTCCTTAACTTACACATAAACACTGGTTTTGAGTCATTTTGCTGGATTCCTCATACACTGTTTTTGTTTTTTTCCTCTTCTAACAATCCATGATGGTCCAAAGTGACTTGATGGGAAAGAAGAGGCCTGAGTCCAGTGTCTCAGAAATCTGAGCTGAGGTGAATATTAAGCCTGCAAAAGGAGGTAACTGAAATTGGTTTTTCCTGAGGAATATCCCTTGCAGGTGATCCAACCTGTTCACATCACCAGGAAGGGAGCCATATACACTGAGAGAATCTGCAGAGCACAAAAAACCTGAGGCTCTACATGGAGACACGGTTGCAGGGTGCGTGGGTATGATGACCTTTGTAAGGTTGTGATTGTAGTCTCTTTAGGTCTGTTACTAGTCATTACATTTGAATGTAATGACACACACTAAGAAAGTCTGTGAAGGTCATTAGTTCTTTGTCTTAGAAAGGGGTTTATGAATTTGGAACTTCCTCTGTGAACCTTGTAGTGAATATGGCTGGCAGTTTCCTACCTGCTGAGAACTGAAGACTAGGAGGGGCAACATTTCCACACTTTCAGGGAAAGGGAGTGTGTGGAGCTCCATGAGCTCATTCTTGTGGATGCTTAGGTCCCCCTACTCTCCATCACAGGAACACACCCACCCACTTTAGAGGTCTCTGTGAGAATGTGAACCCCAAGCTCAGAAATGTATATACCCTTCTGAATGCGGCTTTTCCTAGTAAGTATGTGTCTGCTAACCTGAGCTGACTTAAATAGGTAGATTTCTTTGCTTTGGATTCCTTTATTGAATATCACTCCCTTTTAACTCTAGTGTTTTGAACTGCTTTATAATTTTAGTCCCTTTTGTGATTGCATAAGATTGTTAGCTTTGTGAATAACAGGATTAAAGAGAGAGTGAAAAGAGATGATTTGAGTATGACAAGAAAATTTGGGAAAGTAAGTTTTGCTTCTGTGAGACACGAGAACCTCAAGATGTGATATGGGTATATTTAAACTTTCAGGTGCATTTTTTTTTTT
>NW_003852784.1:91454-94291 GCF_000181295.1 Otolemur garnettii
GCCCTACTCACAGGCACCGCCCTAAAGCTTTTTTTTATGGTTTGCACATTTATAACTGTGATACGTAAAGAATTATATAGCTGTATCAAACTTTAGAAAAATTTATAAGACAAGTTTTAATAATTTTGTTAGTAATTGTTTACATGAAAAATAGAGCCACTGTGCAAGCAAACTTCTTTCCTACATATGTTCTTGGAGTGAGTAGTCAGATTTCATTTTTTATGTCTGACTGTTCTGAACTAAGGCTTCCCCTCTCCCTCTTCCTCTTATGTACTACTCTGGGGCAAGCTACTGAAAAAGCCTGTGTGTTCCCTCTTTCCTTGGGGAGAAGATTCAAATCACTTAGTTCCTGACCTTTTGCCAGAACTTTCACCCTGGCCCACCTTCTAACTTTGATTAGGAAGCCCAGGTGGGGCTGTGTTCCTAGCATTTTTTAACCTGTTTGATGAACCTGCTCTGCTGGTTAAATATCAATTAAAGAAGTGATTGATAATCCGTTTCATGTCCTGCTGACATGTTTGTGTTGCCATAATGCTTCACATCTGAACAAAGCCTTACCTGAGGGTCCAGCTGTCTCTGTAGGTGACTCTAACCATAATAGGAAAGATAAGATAGTGTGATGTGGTGGTGAGTTTGTATAACTAATTCTTTCCAAATAGACTATAGACTGTTTATGATTCTTTCCTCTGAAATCAGCTTTGTTTGATATTAATAGAGCTATGCCTTTTGTTATTGATGTTGTCATTTTATATGTTGCCCTCTTTATTTTGTGTTTTTATATTTAAAGTGAGTTTCTTGTGGAAAACATATACTTAAGTGTGTTTTTTTTAATTCACTATAATAATATCTGTCAGTCAATTGTATTTAGACCATTGATATGTATCTATTTATTCATTTATTTTTTTCTTGAGACAATCTCACTTTGTTGCCCTTGGTAGAATGCCGTTGTATGACAGCTCATAGCAACCTCAAACTCTTGGGCTTTAGTGATCCCCTTGCGTCAGCCTCCCAAATAGCTGGGATCAGGTGCATGCCACAATGCCCAGTTATTTTTAAAGACAGGTCTCTGGCTCAGGCTGGTCTCAAACTCATGAGCTCAAGACAAATCCACCCACCTTGGCCTCTCAGAGTGCTAGGATTACAGCATCAGCCCATGTGCCTAGCTAGACCATTGGTATTTAATGTGGTTATTGATATAGGTTAATATCTTTATTTTAATTATTTATATTTTAATAATTTTTACTGGCTTCAATTTGTTGTTCAAATTGTTTGTTTTTGTTTTCTTTTTGTGTTTAGTTTTTTTCTTCTGCTTAAGAAAGTGAGCTGTAAGTGAGCATTTTTCCTGGCAGTGGAGTGTTCTCTTATTTCTGTGGTTTGTTCTTTAATAAGCCTGTACGTATGGGCTGTGACCTTCTGTAGTGTAATAAAAAAGATAACGGGTTTCTGAGCTTCTAAGCTCTTTAAACTTCCTGAGTAATAAAGGTGATAGGAGTGTCCTTTTTTCTAACAAGGTGATGCTTGGCGGACTCCTAGATAGGGTAGGAAGAGATGCTGTGGTTCTCAGACCCAGCCTTAAAGGCTTGCAGTTTTCAGCTCCACTCTTCTGACCTCCAGGGATTGGACAGGAAACTGAAGATTTTATTTACCAGTGGCCAGTGATATATTCAGTTATGCCTGCGTAATCGATAACTTCTGTAAATACCTCTAAACAACTAGATTCACGTATCTTCTGGGTTGGTGAGCACATCTAGGGGCTCAGAAGGTAGCAGGCCCTAGGAGGGCATGGAAACTCCTTTCCCTCCCCCCCCTCCATCCAAATAGTTTGCCTCATGTGTTTCTTCCATTTTGCTTGTTCTGAGTTGTAATTTTTATAATAAATTTATAATAGTAAAGTGATTCCCTAAGTTTTAAGAGATTTTCCATGGAACTTTGGATCATGAAGGTATTTCCTGGAACTCTCAAATTTGTAATCTGTGGGGTAGAAATGTGGGTAGCCCAGGCATCTAGTTTGTGGCTAACATGTGAAGTGGGGGAAGTCTTATGGGGATGAGCCATTAACCTGTGGAGTCTGACACTGTCTCAGAGCATTCATTGGTATGCTTGTTTATTAGTTTGAGTTGTAGGACCCGTAGTTGATGTCAGAGAGTTGGAAAAATGGTGTTGGGAAAGAAATCAAATTCTATTTGGTGTCAGGAGGGGAAAACCCACCCTTTCCTTTATATGTGCTTTTCAGTATCCCAGAGTCTTCACTTTAGGTAAGGCAACAAGGGCTAAAGTGGGCTCAAGTTTTGTATTTACCTCCTTTAGGTGGGTTACAGTAAATGCCTAGTGGTTAGGCATTAGTAAAATAGAGTACCGGGAAGGCCTTGGTTTTTTTTGTTGTTGTTGCAGTTTTTGGCCAGGACTGGGTTTGAACCCACCACCTCCAGCATATGGGGCCAGTGCCCTACTCCCTTGAGCCGTTGAGCCATTGAGCCATGGGTGCTGCCCCCAGGGAAGGCCTTGTTAAGAACGATGTCCTGGGCCTGTTTTAAAAGGGCTAGTTTTCCTCTTGGTCTTTTTATTTTTGTAGACAGTGTTTTGCTGTGTGACTTCAGTTCTCTGATTGCTGTAAGAAAAGTTGTTGATTTAAATTTTTTTTTAGGATTATAATGATGGCTTCTAAGGTTCTAAACCCCTTATGTGGCAGATCAGAAATGGGAAATCCATGATGTCTTTTTTATTTTTGATGTTTAAATACTGACTGGTTTAAACTGTTAACCTTCCTTCTTCCCCCTTGTAATCCACATCTGAACAATGTGATTTTTACAAAAGTCGGGCTGCTCCCTCATTGCTCC
>NW_003852784.1:98464-99996 GCF_000181295.1 Otolemur garnettii
TGAGACAGAGTCTCAGTATGTCACCCTATAGAGTGCTGTGGTGTCTCAGCTCACAGCAACCTCAAACTCTTGGGCTTAAGCGAGTCTCTTGCCTCAGCTTCCCAAGTAGCTGGGACTATAGGCACCTGGCACAATGCCTGGATATTTTTTGTTGCAGTCGTTATTGTTGTTTTTTAGCTGGCCCTGGCCTGTTTCGAACCTGCCAGCCTTGGTGTATGTGGCTGGGGCTGTAACCATTGTGTTATGGGCACTGAGCCTGTATCACCTCTTGATGACCATTTGGAGGGTCCAGACCCCAGAATTCCTCCAGGTGAGTTAAACATCCTGATGATGGGCTTCCCTACAATGTCTGGGGCTCTGGATCCTCCCCCTGCCTGTTCCTCCTTCCCCATTCCTGAATTTAATTGCGTTTTTCTCTCTTGTGGGCCTATTGTTGTTGGTCTACTATTTTCAGATTACTGAGTACATGGGATGCTTGCATTTTTATTCTTGAGACACTTAGGAGAAGTAAATACAAAAGATGCAAAGTCTATAACTTTTTCTATGGCTGAATAGTATACCATGAGACAATATGCCACAATGTATTACTCCATTCATGGGTTGATGGGAGCCTGGGGTATTACCATATCTTTGCAATTGTGAATTGAGCTGCTATAAATATTTGAGTGCAAAAGTTCTTCTGGTAAAAAGATTTATTTTTCTTTTGGGTAAGATACCTAGTAATGGGATCGTGGGATCAAACGAAAGGTCTACTTTTACAATGTGATCTACAGATTTATACACTTTCCATTAAAACATCACTATCATACTTTGAAGAACTTCAGAAAATAGCTCTTCAATTCATATGGAACCAGGAAAAAACCCAAATAGCCACCATAATACTATGAAATAAAAAAACTGGAGACATCACATTACCAAACTTCAGGTTATATTTATTAGAAGTCCATAGTGATCAAAACAGCATAAACAGCATAAAAATAGTGACATAGATCTATGGAATAGAAACAAGAACCTAGAGAAGAAACCAGCCTCATATCACCACTTGATCTTTACCAAACAACAGCTTACACTAGGGAATAGAACATCTGTTTAGTAATTGGTGCTGGGAGGACTGGGCAGCCGCATGTAAAAAGACTGAAAATGGAACTGTACCTTACACTACCTACAAAAGTTAATCCCTGCTGGATAAAAAATTTAAATCTTAAGGCATGAAATGATAAAAAAAAATCTAGAGGAAAGTGTGGAGAAAAACTCTTAATAATGTCAGCCTTGGGAAAGAATTTGTGAGAAAGAACCCATTGTCAACTGCAGCAACAGCAAAAACAAATAACAGGGACCTGATCAGTTTAAAAAGCTTCTGCACAGCTAAGGACACAATCAACAGAGCAAACAGACAACGTTCAGAATGGGATAAGATATTCACATGTTACAAATTGAAAAAAAGGCTAGTGGGCTCGGCGCCTATAGCTCAACCAGCTAAGGCGCCAGCCATGTACGCCTAAGGTGGCAGGTTCGAATCCCCAGCCCGGACC
>NW_003852784.1:100207-102160 GCF_000181295.1 Otolemur garnettii
TCTCAAAAAAAAAAAGAAAAAAGAAAAAAAGGCTAGTGAGCAGAATATTTAAAGAAAACAAGTAAATCAGTAAAAGAAGAGCAACCAACCCCATCAATCAATGGGAAAAGGACATGAACAGAGAAACTTTTACCAAGGATCAGATGAATGGCAAAAAAAAAAAAAAACAAAAAACCATGAAAAAATGTTCATCATCCCTAATCATTAGGGTAATGCAAATCAAAACCACTTTAGATATAACCTACTAACACCAGTGAAAATAGGCCACATCACAAGGTCTCAAAACTGTAGACATGGGTGCAGAGAGAGGGGCACACTGATGCACTGGTTGGCAGGGTTGCAAACTAGTGCAGTCTTTCTGGAAAGAAGTATGGAGAATCCTCAAAGATCTATAATGTTTATAGCTGGGTGTTGTGGCAGGCACCTGTAGTCCCAGCTACTCGGGAGGCTGAGGCAAGAGAATCACCTAAGTCTAAGAGCTGGAGGTTGCTGCGAGCTATGATACCACCGTACTCTACTGAGGGTGACAAAGTGAGACTCTGTCTCTAAAAATAATAATAATAATAAAATAAAAAAAGATCTATAATGGTTAAACATATAACCAGCTGCAGTCTCTCGGGAAGGGTGGGGGATTTCAATTTGCCAAGAAGCAGGGGCTCCCATTCTTCCCTTGTCTGAACTTTGGCGTATACAAAAACATAGACAAGGAGTGGTACCAATAAATATTGAACAAAAGCAAAATTTTCACCCAGCAGGGTAGTTCTTCAGCAAGCAAGAAGACATAGCTCCAGGTTCTCAGTGGGTATCAAGACCAACAGCACAATGTGCTTTAAGTGGGTCCCTCATAAATGATGAAGAGAACCAGGACTGTGGAGGGCAAAGTCACTCTGCATCCCTGCTCTAGCATAAACTGTTAAGCCTAAAAAAAGGGATTAAGAGGTTAGAGGCAAAGAAGCATTTATTCAGGAATAGAGATTGCAACACAGGTAGCAGTCAGAAAACTAGACCAGTAAAAAGGGGTGAGGGGCCTTATATATATAGAACTGTATTTCTATTGTATAAGTTGTTTTTGAGATTATTTCAGGTGGATTAAGCAAAGAAGTATTTAATCATTGGTAGAATAATTTTATGTCAGTCACAAAATACTTACATGCAGTGTTCAGAAATCTTAGGACTTGTTTTACTTGTCAAAATTATGGTTGTGCGGCCAGGCACAGTGGGATGCTGAGGCAGCTTAATTGCCTTAGCTGAGGAGTTTGGGACCAGCCTGAGCAAGAATGAGATCTGAAAAAGTAGCTAGGCATTGTGGTAGGTGCCTGTAGTCCAAGCTACTTGGGAGGCTGCAGCAAGATGATCACTCGAAGCCTGGAGCCTGTAGCACAGTGGTTATGGGGCCGACCCCATGTACTGAGGGGTGGCAGGTTTGAATCTGCCTCAGGCCAGCTTAACAACAATGACAACTGCAACTAAAGAATGTTCAGGTGTTGTGGCCAGTGCCTATAGGCAAGAGGCACCCTTAGGAGGCTGAGGCAAGAGAATCGCTTAAGTCTAAGAGTTTGAAGTTGTTGTGAGCTGTGACACCACGACATTCTTCTGAGGGTAACATAGACTGTCTTAAAAAACAAACAACAACAACGATCACTTGAGCCCTACAGTTTGAGGTTGCTATAAGCTATACCACCACAGAACTTTACCCAGGGTGACAGAATGAGACTCTGTATGGATATAACAAAAAAGTGTATGGTTGTCTGTGAAGGAAATGTTTTCCATATTACTGAACTCCAAGTTCATCAGTAGTTTAACCCAGAATTAAGCCTAAGATGTAGTCACCACTGTGAAGCGTAGGTCATTGCTTACCTCACACCATGGACCACCCTTCTTCAGTCCAATAAATTTGCTATAGTGTCTTACAGTTGAACACAGACACGATGTAAGAAAAAACTACGGCTCAGC
>NW_003852784.1:102836-105097 GCF_000181295.1 Otolemur garnettii
CTCACAGTAACCTCCAACTTTTGGGCTTAAGCGATCCTCTTGCCTCAGCCTCCCAAGTAGCTGGGACTACAGGCACCCACCACAACACTCGGCTATAGTTGATTATAGTTGTCATTGTCGTTTGGCGGGCCAGGCTGGATTCGAACCCGCCAGCTCCAGTGTATGTGGCTGACGCCTTAGCCGCTTGAGCTATGGGTGCCAAGCCAACTATCTTCAGTTTTGAGATCTTGTTATATAGACTATACTCGCTGGTGTTAGGTAATATCTGAAAGTGTTTTTTTTTTTTCTTCTTTGAGACAGAGCCTTAAGCTGTCACCCTCGGTAGAGTGCTATGTCATCACAGCTCACAGCAACCTCCAACTCCTGGGCTCAAGCGAGTCTCCTGCCTCCACCTCCCAAGTAGCTGGGACTACAGGTGCCCTCCACAACGCCTGGCTATTTTTTGGTTGTAGCTGTCATTGTTGTTTGGCAGGCCTGGACTGGATTCCAATCTGTCAGCTCAGGTGTTTGTGGCTGGCGCCTTAGCCACTTGAGCCACAGGCACTGATCCTGAAAGTGGTTTTGATTTGCATGTCTCTGATAATTAGGACTGACAAGCATTTTTTCATGTATTTGTTGGCCGTTTGTCTGTCTGCTTGGGAAAAGATTCTGTTCATGTCTTAACGGGATTAATGGGATTGTTTGCTCTTGTCAATTTCCTTGAGTTCTCTATAGATTTTGGTTACTAGCACTTTGTTGGATTTGTAACATCTCCCCTTTTGCAGGCTGTTTGCTTTGTTGATTGTGTCATCAGCTGTGGAGAAGCTTGATTGGGTCCCATTTGTTTTAGTTTTGGTTTTGCCACAATTGGCCATGATGTCTCCTTCATGAATTCTTTCCCAACGCTGATGTCATAGGGTTTTCCCCATGCTTCCTTCTAGGGTTTTAGATGTAAATCTTTTATCCAACATGAGTTAATTCTTGTTAGTGGTGAGAGGTTCAGTTTCTAGTTTACATGTGGCTAACCAGTTCTCCCAGCACCATTCATTAAATAGGGATTCTTTTCCTAGTGTATGCTTTTATGTATGTACTTTATTGAAGATCATAAAGCGGATTTCACCTCTAGGTCTCAGATCTGTCCCTTAGATATATGTCTTTTTTTGTTTTTTTTCCATGCCAATACTATCCTGTTTTCATCACTGTGGACTAGTGGTACAACCTGAAGTCTGGTAACATGATGTTTCCAGATTTGGTTTTATTTCATAGAATTTTGATGACTATTTGAGGTTTTTTTCCTGGACTATACAAAATGAAGAACTAGAACTTGCTTTTTACAACCTGGGAGTTCCTGAATGGACAGCAGGGGGTGTAAGCTGCTAGCCTCGGTTCCTTCTCAAAAAAACTCATATCCTTAGGGTAAAATCACTGACAAGATCACAGTCACTAGGGTTAAGCCTGTCTACTACTTTTGTTATGGGCCTGCCACTAAGAAGAGAGAAGGAATGGATGCAAAGTACCCTGTTAATTTGGTTATCACTATTTCTTCTTCACCCCCTAAATAAAAAGCTCGAATAGCTGGTTTCCTAGGCCAGCACACTCTCCGTCTTTCACCTTTCTGTCTGGAAATGTAGAATATCCTTATTTTTCTTTCTGTCCTAATCTTTGTTTGGAGAAATTTTTCTCAAAACCCGCATGCTCTAGATCACACCCTAATGTGCTGTACCCTCTTGTCAGTTGTCTACTGGCACCCAGGCCCTTATCCATGCTCCTGTGCTATCAGGTGGGACTCATGTGGGTCTTTTGGGGTTTGTCAAAACAGTCCCGTGTGTGAGTAGGCCTGTGGGCATGCCTCTGTGTCACATGACTATAGTTCTGGTGATAAGCATACAAATATAAATAATATGTAAGTATTGCATGTCAATACATAACATAAAGTTATATATAAATTTTGTTATATAAATATGAAAGCATATAAACATATTACTGCAGATCTTATAAATCATATGAGATAATAAAGACTCCTTTTACCTATGTGTTTTTCTTGCTAATGATTATTTTTAAATATATGCTTTTTACCTCTGATGAAGTAAGATCTCAAAATCTTCTTTATGGAATATCTTAGACTAGGTGACGATAAGCAACTGGATTGGTTGGCATGGCAACATGTTTTAAAAATAACAAATGAAAAAATATACTATGAAAAGTAAGTCTCAGAATTCTATTTTTGACATGTAGCTACTAGAAATGTTAACTGTAAGATATCAAATTAAGTTTAAAAATAT
>NW_003852784.1:109307-113804 GCF_000181295.1 Otolemur garnettii
TGTGGTTTTTTTTTTTTTTTTTGCCTGGGACTGGGTTTGAACCCGCCACTTCCGGCATATGGGGCCTGACTCCTACCCTTTTGAGCCATAGGCACTGTCTGTTTTTTAATCTATCAAAGTGTTTCTATAACTTTGATAAGTTTATCAAAGTATTGATAAACTGGAGAACTTCTAGAGCAAGACAAACTTCATTTTATCTTTCTTTCTTATATTTTAATGAATAAGCTCTTGTTCAGAATTACTTTCATTGTTTTCTACCTAGTGTTCCACCACTACTTTGAGAACATTGAAATATGCCTCTCCCCATCTTCCCAACCCGTTTTTCCCTGTGCCAATTTATTTATGTATTTTTTAATTTCAGGTTGATGTGAGGGTATAAACAACTAGGTTCCAATATTTGCATTTGTTAGTTGTCCTTCTTGTTGTGTCCTGCACCCGAAAGGGTATATGTGCTGTATATACCCTTACATTATGCCAAGTAATGGGGAGCACACAAATATCCTACCTTCCTCCCCTTCCCCCGTATCCACCTCCTTCCTTCCCTCTCACCTCAACTTGAATTGAATTGAGTTTTTCTCTTATTTGGGTGTGTATTGTATTATCTACTGGCTTTGTATCAGTATTGAGTATATTGGATATTTGCATTTCCATTCTTTTAATACTTTAATAAGAAGAATGTGTTTCAACTCTCTGTACGTTAATACAAAAGATGTAAAGTCGGCTGAATACAATTCCATGGTATATATATACCATATTTTGTTAATCCATTCCTGGGGTTGATGAGCATTTAGGTCATTTTCCCATCTTGGCAACTGTAAATTGAGCTGTGATACACAATCTAGTGCAAATAACCTTATGATAAAATGATTTTTTTTCTTCTGGGTAGATGCCTAGTAATGGGATCAAATGAGAGGTCTTGTTGTACCCAACACAAGTGGAATTATAGAGAAACACAGCACACTGAGTAGGAATTAAGCAGGGGTTCTTTATTGGCTGGCCATCAAGAGCGGGCTCATGCCTCAAAGTCTCTTAACTCTGTTGAGGTGGGGTTCAAGGTTTTTATATGGTACTTTTTGGGGAGCTGGGAAGCCCTGGTGCAGAGTTTTATAGAAAGCAACACCTGCAAGGTTAGATCTATAGGGTAAAGGAGGGTGCTTACAAGGGGGATCTAGGGGATGTGCACAGACAGAATTATGACAGGATTGTGGTTTCAAAAGATTTTTCAGCTTTCAGCTAGACTTCCTGTTTCTGCAAGGTTGCTGCTTGTTCAAGGGGCAATTATGGTTACCAAGGGTGAGGTGTTGAAAGTTCTTAACAAAATTGAGTAAGTCCGGCTGGCTTGCTCAAAATGGAGGACGTTAGGGAATTACATTCTCCACTGGTCTTATGTTCTAGTCAAACTCTTGACTCTTTATCTAAGGCTATAGAGTCATATTGGGCATTAATTACCATGAGTTTTATTGCAGCCAGTGGAGTTTTTTTTTTGTTTGTTTGTTTTTTGTTTTTTGTTTTTTTTTTTGAGACAGAGCCTCAAGCTGTCCCCCTGGGTAGAGTGCCATGGCATCACAGCTCACAGCAGCCTCCAACTCCTGGGCTCAAGCGAGTCTCCTGCCCCAGCCTCCCAAGTAGCTGGGACCACAGGCGCCCGCCACAACACCTGGCAATTTTTTGGTTGCAGCTGTCGTTGTTTTTGGTGGGCCCGGGCTGGATTTGAACCCGTCACCTTAGGTATATGTGGCTGGCGCCTTAGCCACTTGAGCCATAGGTACTGAGCCCCGCAAGTTGAGTTTTTATGAAATTGATGAACTTGTTCAGAATCCAAGGCCCCATCAGGAAACCTAGGATAAGGAGGATTAAAGGGCTAGCAAGACTGGTGATTCAAGTTATTGTTAGCCAGGGGTTCCAATTATGTAAGTTTTGGAACCAGGTCTTAGAGTTTTGCTGTTACTTTCTTCTTTTGTTTAAATCATCTCAGACCCTCCCCCCCCTTTCTTTTTTTTCTTTTTTGAGAAAAAGTCTCACTATGTTGCCCTCAGTAGAGTGTCCTGGTGTCATAGCTGATAGCAACCTCAAACTCTGGGGCTTAAGCGATTACCTGGCCTCAGCCTCCCCAAGTAGCTGGGACTACAGGTGCCTGCCACAAAGCCCGGCTATTTTTTTGTTGCAGGTGTCATTGTTGTTTAGCTGACCCAGGCCCAGTTCAAACCCACCAGCCTCAGTGTTTGTGGCCAGCACACTAGCAGCTGAGGTACAGGTGCCACCCATCTTGGACCTTTTGGAGAGTATCCCTAATTACCCCGACTTGTTGGCATAAAAACAACAGGCTTCTCTTAGTATAGCACAACAGACCTTCTTGACTTAGAAAGAAGAGGTCTAGCCCTCTCCAGTTCTAGAGGACTACCTATGCCAATGAGTCCACCTGGGTGTAGAGCAAGTCTATAGGATATTGGAGGTTTTCCAGGCTTCCATCAAATTGTGAGGATACTGCTTCAAGGTCTTTGTTACCTTTTATTGAGGCAGTAGTTCCCACAGAAGCATCTCCTGCTGCTGTAAGATTGAGTAGGATTGGAATTAAAACTGGTGTCTGAGTTTGGCAGTGTAAATTTAGTCTCTTGAGACAGGATTAAGCTTTCTCCTTCTGAACCAGGATACACATACATCTGCAGCAGTATGTGCACTATTGCACAAACTCCTGGCTGAAGCAAGTGAGGCGTGATACATCTGGTTAAGCCTGTAGTACAAACTAGCCAAGTTCTATTGGGAGCAAAGTAAACTAAAGATGCTTCTAGTTCTTGGGTATAATTACATACTGTGGTCAAGGAGGATATGGTTAAGCTGTAGCCTGGGGTCTGCGGATAGTGTGCCTGTCCAGTCACATGTGTTAGAGTAAACGGTGGGGCTAGCTGGGTACAAAGTGAAAGATTCTTGTTAGTTATTGGGGGTGGGTCTTGTTTTCCTAATCCTACATAATATGGGGGTCGAGGCTGTAGACATAACCAACAATCAGAAGCTAAGTCAGGTTGAGTTGCATTTAAAAGATGATGCAGAGGTGGCACCTGTGGCTTAGTGGGCAAGGCGCCGGCCCCATATACTGAGGGTGGCGGGTTCAAACCTGGCCCCAGCCAAACGGCAACAAAAAAAATAGCCAGGTGTTGTGGCCGGCGCCTGTAGTCCTAGCTACTCAGGAGCTGAGGCAAGGGAATCGCCTAGGTCCAGGAGTTGGAGGTTGCTGTGAGCTGTGTGACATGACAGCACTCTACTGTAGGGGATAAAGTGAAACTATGTCTCTACAAAAAAAAAAAGATGGTGCGTACCATTTAACATACCTAGCAGAGTAGGAAGGGTTCTTTTTTATGGTTTCTTAGAGGGTATGGGGCCCATAAAATCTGGATTAAAAGAGTTAAACAGTGAGTCCTACAGTTTTGCTAGTCCCACTGGTCTTAGGGGAGTCTTGGGTGGACTAATTAACTGAATTGAGAACTGAGTCCCTTGAGGCTGGCACGTGTGGGGTTGGAGTTTCCAAGCCTATTTTTGTCTCCAGATTTATTCATTTGGTCTCTGCACCTGGATTGAAATGGGGTTACATGTCCTGGGTGTCAGACATGCCCAGGACCCCCCTTCAACCCCACCACATGTCTTCTTTCTCCTTGCAGTGACATACTTGGTGTCATTGAGGGCAAAGTCACTGCTCTGTGATCTCATTTCTACCTGTGTTGCACATAGTTGGAGGAATGGCTTTTCATCTAATACCATCCTCTGGGTGACCACTCTGGTATGGGCAAGCAACCTGCATGGGTCGGTGTGGAAAACTGGACCCGAAGCACTCTTTTCCCAGGTTTTCACTTGCTATTACTTTTTCTTTTCCATCAAACAACACAAAGTAGGAAGGGGAGGAAGCAAGGGTATGGAGAAGCAATTTCTAAAGTGACAGAACACATAGGAAGGAAATTAAGATTTTAACAGTCTTAGCTTGCGAAGATTTTCCCTAGGCATCACAGTTTAGAAGGTTTGTTTGCTGTTCACTTCTGTTTTTTTGCACTCGGGCACAGTGGTTCTATGCTGTTCGGCTGTTGACTTTCACAGTGGTTGGGGTGGTGAGAATGGTGGTGAATGGCCCTTTCCACTCTGGGGTTAGTCCTTCCTTCTGAAATAACTTGACATAGACTCACTTACCAGGCTGGAAAGCAGTTCTGGGTTCCTTGCCACAAGTCTTAGAGTCTGGATAGGTGTCTTGAACGTGGGAGTGAATTATTTTTCTGGACCTGGGAAAGGGACTGGAGATAACTAGGAATGATTTCATTTAAGCGTTGGTGGGCTTGGTGCCTGTGGCTCAAGTGGCTAAGGCGCCAGCCACATACACCTAAGGTGGCGGATTCGAATCCAGCCTGGGCCCAGCAAACAACAATGACAGCTGCAACCAAAAAATACCTGGGCGTTGTGGCGGGCGCCTGTGGTCCCAGCTACTTGGGAGGCTGAGGCAGGAGACTCGCTTGAGCC
>NW_003852784.1:114936-119122 GCF_000181295.1 Otolemur garnettii
TTAGCATTGCAGATAAGGCTGGACTCTAATACAGGTAGGCTACAGTTTTTCTTTTGAATTATTTTTCTCCCACTGTTTCTCATTTTACTAAAAAATAAACTAGAACAGAACTAGTTCAATTGCCAAAGTAACTGTACTTTCAGGATACTGAGTCTTATTTGCATAAAGTGCATTAAGAGCAATTATTAGCCATCTAGGCCTTTATTTTCTTTAAATTTGGCTTTGCTGGAACTTTAACTATTTATAAGGAATCTCAGGTTAGACTTAAACCTCTCACAAGCCCAGGTTTTATCTGTGCCATCAGATACCTATATGCATTAGGTAAATTCTTCTCTTTAGGTCCCTCACCATCTCTAGACAGGAGATCATGGCCAATCAGTAGATCAGATAAGACTTGAACTGGAAGCTCCTTGACCCTATTGAGTAGAAGATGATGCTATGGGACTAAGACCTACCACTTCTCAGATTTTTCTAGATTACCAGCAATAATAATTTTGTACACTTTTAATAAAAGTGTACAAAAGAACTTGAACAATATAATCAGAAAGTTGATCTCTAAGTTTTCTTAAGGGCTAAGATGACTGACAAATTTTATAATTCACATAACAAAGTTTATGTCTCTAGGATGTTTGATGACAGTAATGCAATTGGTTATAATTAAAGACATATTTGGGTTTAATTATTTATATGTTTCTTTCTATTTAAAGAGTAGCAAAGTGAAAACACTGTTGTCGTCATTCTTTAATTCAGAAAAAGATGTAGATCTTCTCTCTTCTAGTGGTCCATAGAGGGCTGTTATCCACTAACCTTAAATACCACTTTATAGGGAGGAATGTTTACATATTTTCAGTGTGATGAAATTCTAGTGAAATCACAGTCATTGCTTACATTTCTTTGCATAAAGTCTCAGACAAGGTATAGTAAATGTGTACTAAGAATATGTATTCTTGTGTTGGCACCTGTAACACAGTGGTTATGGCACTAGCTACACACACCCAGGGTGATGGGTTTGAACCTGGCCAGGGCCATCTATAAAACAACACTGACAACTACAACCAAAAAATAGCCAGGTGTTGTGGCAGGTGCCTGTAGTCCCAGCTACTTGGGAGGCTGAGGCAAGAGAATCGCTTAAGCCCAGGAATTTGAGGTTGCTGTGAGTTATGACTCCACAAGGATGACATAGTGAGACTCGGTCTCAAACAAACAAAAAAAAAAAGGAGTCCAATTCTGGTGGACTGCCTGAGCTAAGGGGTTTGAGACCAGCTTGAATCAGAGAGAGGCCTTGTCTCTAAAAAGAGCCAGGCTTGTGGCAGGCCCCTGTAGTCCTACCTACTTGGGAAGCTGAGGCAAGAGAATCACTTGAGCCCAAGAGTTTGAGGTTGCTGTGAGCTACGATTTCATTGCACTCCACCGAGAGCAACAAAGTAAGACTCTGCCACCAAAAAAAAAAAAGAAAGAAGGGAGGGAAGGAAGGAAGGAAAGAAAAGAAAGAAAGAAAATGCCTTTAAAGCAGGGTCTGGCTCTTACCTAATGATCCTAGCACAAACTAAACACTCAATAAATATATTTTCATTCATTCGGTTGATATTTGTTTAAAGCTACTCTGTGCTAAGTAAGTAGCCCTGGAATATCCAGACAAATAGTATTATGGTCTTTGTCCTAAGGAAAAAAAAAAAGAAAAAACGAAAAAACAATAAACTCCATCCCAGAAACTGTTGGCATTCTGGCCTCATTCAACTTCTCCTCTAATTGTATTGTTTCAGGAAGATGAGGCCCAATGGAAAGAAAGAGCCCCCAAACACCACGTTTGGGCTTTATTCACCAGCTGGGAGCTTATGGCATACAAGAATTCCAAATGGCCACGATCCCTGACTGGCTTGGTCTTTCCCTTTTTATTGATAGTCAAAAAGTTCTATCCGACAGGAACCCTTCTCATTGGCCAGTTTAAATCAAGCGAGAGATGCTATTCCAGCCCCTATAGCACTACAGGATTTTACAGAACTTGGAAATTTCCAAGTTCCAGGAAGTTAAGTTTACAAATTCCCAAGAGCTCAGTCATCATGGAGAGAACCCTGCAGGTCTCCTTGAGAAGACCTGTTCTCCTAGACCTCACCTTTCTTGGGTATCCTCTCTCAGAATCTCATGTCACTCAAGGTCAGAGGGGTGGGACCTGAGGCCCTATCCAATCAGGGATGCTGCATTAAGAATTATCCAATAAAAAGCACAGTCTCAAAGTATGGGTGTAAGATTTTTATCTTGCTCTGGGCACCAAGCTGTCATCTGCTCTTCACTGTGGCATCTCCAGGGGCTCCCAGGTGTCTCTGCTGCAGCTTTTTTCACCTTGTGACCTGAAGGTCCTGGGAGAATTTTAGGGAAGCCAGAGGGACACCCTGGAAACAGTGAAATGGTGAGTATATTGGACGAGGTGTCCTGAGAGTGGGAGCTGTCTGGTTGAAGACAAAAGTGGCTGTGGCCAGACCAGGGGACATGTTTAGCTTTGAAATTGTAAAACAGTAGTGTGCCACTTGCACCCCTTGGCCCTCAGAACCCTCTTGGCTAAGGTTGCTGTTGGGCGGGCATCCCATCTGCTTCCTCTGCTTCCTCGGGTGGTTACTTTGACCACTTCCCAGAGCAATCTCTGAGCAATCTCTGAGCAGCTATTTGCCTGCAGGACAACAGCCCTCCAATGGAAGGATCTTCAGGAAACAATTCCAACTGGGTGTTTGAGGCTAGTTGAAGGGAGGGGTTGTGCCCTGAGAGGCCTCCAGTCCCTCCGTTCTTCTGTTAAAATGAACTGAGGTAACATCAAAAGGTTAGAGTTTAATTTTTTGAACAAACAGCAATTCATGAATAGCAGGGCCCTCAGCCATGAATTGTAATCCGGAGGCCCCAGGTTGGAGGTGAAGGGTGCTTAAAGGAAAGGCTTTTTTACAAGGTGCATAAAAACCAAACCAAATTCAAGAACTGACTGGTACAGTTATTTATTCACCTTATTTGGGCTGTCCAGGTGAATTTTTCCTGGATTTGTAGCCAGAGGAGAATTAGCGGTTTGTGATTGCTTAAGCCTAAATTTTGTTCCCTGCTAAATTGATGTTGGGGCACAGCAAATGATTCTTAGGAAAATTGTAGCTTAAGTATGCTAAGTACTTTTAAGAATGATATTCAGAAATAAGCCTGAATATCAAGGTCTTTATAACTTAGTGTTGCTTTTCTCACCCACAAGAGTAGGGAGGGACTCTCTAATATGACCTTTATGCAACGGACAAAGCTTCTTAATAAAATAAAACCAGTTGCCTTCTATTGCTTTCCTGTTACTGCCTTACCTAGTGCAGCTGGAAAATCCAGCCATTCTTGGAGGATGAGATTTTCCTCGACACAGTTTGTTTCTCAAGATTATTCAGATTCCTAAAAGAATCATTTATAAAATAGTTTATTTCCTCCTGGTCCATTCATTTTCTAGTCACTTTTTGGCCTTCATGAGAATGGTCTATATCCCCATCTCTTTTCTGAAAAAGTCTTTAAGCTTCTGTACACCAGCAGGAGGTTGGCCTAATCTCTTTCCTTTAGAATTTGTTCCAGTAAGCCTAAATGGCCCAGGTGGAACAATGGAGCATGAGTAATCAGGTATGAGAATTGGAAACACCTGGAACAAAGGAGCAAAGGAAATATAAAAAGAAAGAATTTACATTTCCTTTTGGTTGTTGGGTTCCTGGTTGGTTTGTCCAACCAGAAATGCACAGGGGTGGTGGTGCCATTGTCCTGAGAAAGGAAGTGGGCTGATTTTTTTTTTTTTTTTTTTTTTTGAGTCAGAGTTGCACTCTTCTTGGATATAGTACCCTGGCATAATAGCTCACAGCAACTTCAAACTTTTGGTCTTGAGCCATCCATCCTCTTGCCTCAGCTTCAGAGTAGCTGGGACTAGAGGCATGGGCTACAGTGCCTGGCTGGTTTTTCTGAAACTGGGTCTTGTTCTTTCTCTGTCTGGTCTTAAACTCCTGAGCCCAAGGGAACCACCCACCTTGACATCCTAGAGTGCTAGGTTTATAGAAGTGAGCCACAATGCCTGGCTTAGGCTGAGAAATTTTTGAAAATCTTATTGAAAAACTATGACTTGGCTCGGCGCCTATAGCTCAACCGGCTAAGGCGCCAGCCACGTACACCTAAGGTGGCAGGTTCGAATCCCCAG
>NW_003852784.1:119672-121924 GCF_000181295.1 Otolemur garnettii
AAAAAAAAAAAAAAATAAATAAATAAATAAATAAATATATATATATATATATATTTTGAGAATTGATAATGATAGTTTAATATATTGAATCTTTCCCTGTGTCATTGTTCATTCCTACTATCCTGCACTCTTAGGCAAGTTGATTGCTTGAGCTCAGTAGTTCCAGACAATCCTGAGAAAGAGTGACAACCCGTCTCCTCTAAGGATAAAAACACGAGTTGGGCCTTATGGTGGACATTGTAGTCACAGCTGCTTAGGAGACTGAGATTAAAAAAAAAATCTTATGTGCCTAAGAGTTTGAGGTTGCTGTGAGCTAGGGTGCCCAGCACTCTACCCTGGGGCAACAGAGTGAGACTCTTTCTCAAAAAAGAAAAAATATTGAAAGAATGGAAATACTCATTCAGCTATTTTACTTTTTATGGTTAACGAAAGTAAAATCTTAAGGCTCTCAGGTCAGTGATTGAGTGTTTGGACCCCCCTGTTGACAAAGAGGATGCCTAAAACAGTTGCTAGCCAGGAGGCAGGAGAAAAGATTTGAGTCATCCTGCCCCCCTCCTAGAAGTCCTTTGTGACTCCTTAACAGGCCTAAGGCTGTGCAATACCACGTGTCCTCAATGTGCGCAACCAACCAATTGACTCTGTCCAGCCTTATGTCTTCAATTAACTTACCCTGTATCTGAGGCATTCCTTATCCCTGACTCCTAGTCTTTTAGACAGAACCTATCCAGTTCACTCAACTGTCAGCTTTAGTATCTTTAAACTCAGCTACAACCTGTCAGTTCCCCCTTCAGGATCTTTCACCATTTGGTGGTGAACCCAAGATATGTTTTTCAAGTATTGATTCATGACCTCACCTGTAATCCTCGTTTCCCTAAAATGTGTAAAACCAAACTGTAACCCCACCACCTCCAGTCCATTTGCCTTAGGTTTATTGGGTGTGGCTCCCGTTCCTGGTCCTCAAATTTGGCTCAGAATAAACCTCCTTTAATAGGAGGGTACAAATGATTGGGTTCCATTATTAGTGTGGTCAAATCCCTGTTGTAGATGTGCCCCTCACCTAGCAGGTCTGCCATATACCCCTACATTGTATCCCTTAGCTGAGTGCACATCAATCCCTTGAGGGATTCTATCCCTAAACCTCTTACTTCAGGCTGGGGTACAGAAGCTTAAAGACTTTTTTTTTCCCCAGAAATTCCTTCCCTCTAATTTTGTTATTATTTCACTGTAAAATTAGTTTATAATGAAGAGGATACCCAGAACAAGTAAAGTCTAAAAAAAGAAGGCTTTGCCCAGGATGATGGTTCAAGCATGTAATCCCAGTACTTGGGAGGCCAAGGCAGGTGGATTGCCTGAGCTCATGAGTTCAAGACCAACCTGAGCAAGAGCAAGACTCTGTCTCTGAAAAATAGCTGGGCATTGTGGCAGGCGCCTGTTGTCCCAGCTACCTGGGAGGCCAAGGCAAGCGAATCAATTGAAGCCAAGAATTTGAGGTTGCTGTGAGATAAGATGCCATGGCGCTTGACAAAGGGTGAAGAAGTGAGACACTATCTCAAAGAAAAAAAAAAAAAACTTCTCACAGAAGTCCCAAGGTCATGTCTACAAAGTCCTCCCCTTAGTGACTCAGCTCTTAAGAAAATGTAGAAACATACTTTGTGGGACTTTGAAACTATTGCTTGCTTTTGCTTCTGTAAAAGCCCAGGAAAACTGAGCAATGAGAAGGGCACCCAAGGACAAAGAAAAGACAGGAACAGTGGGTGCGGTTGGCCATTTTATGACTTTAGTCCACTGTGGCTCTGCCAGCTCTTTCTATCATACTTTGTTTTGCTGCAACAATAAGAATAAGTTTAAGTTTGGTTTTCTTACATAGGAATGCAGTGCTCTCCATCCCTGTCAGCCTAATTGCTTCCTCTATATTTTAACACTCAGCAGGGGAATAGTTTTCTCCTCACATTTTCCTAAAGGACAGCAAGCTGAGTCTACATCTGCCACTCTGTTTCCTCATCCTAACTCTTCTAGGTCTTACATCGAATCCTAAATTTTTAGTTCCTGTCTCATTTTTCCAAATACCAACTTCCCATCTAATTTGAATTATCAATTGTTATTTTTTTCCTAGTTGCCCATGTCAAACAGATGCAGTATTTTTGTTTGTGATTTCTTTATGTAACAGTGGGTGATTGTTTTCCAAAGTTTGGTTTTATGAATTTCTGAACATGTTTCATAAGAAGAAAGAAGACAATATCTGTGACACTTGG
>NW_003852784.1:123405-130121 GCF_000181295.1 Otolemur garnettii
TTATACCAGACTCACTTTTCATTTCTGGGAGACATTACTGTTCACCTCTTCAGATGTTGGTATTCAGGGGAAAATGCAAAAATTATTTCTGCTCTCTGGATTCTCAGATATTTCGAGGTTGGGAAACCATCCCAAAGGATGAAGGATAACCCATCTCCAGCAAGGCAGTTTGAAACCTGCTACACAGTGCTGGGCCAAGTGGTTCATGCCTATAATCCTAGCACTCTGGGAGGATGAGGTAAATGGATTGCCTGAACATCAGGAGTTTGCGACCACACTGAGTGAGAGCGAGACCCCATGTATACTAAAAATAGAAAATCTAGACAGGCATTGTGGCACATACCACTGCAATGTCTGCTAATCAGAAGACTAAGGAAAGAGGCTCTCTGGAATCCAAGTGTTTATGGTTGCTATGAGCTATGATGCCATGACACTATACCCAGCATGACAGAGTGAGACTCTATCTCAAGAAAAAAAGGAATACCTGGAACTCAATACACACACTTCATGTGCATTCAGAGCTAAGGTGCAGATTCTCCTGGGAGGGTAGCCATTGAGCAATTCTATGAACAGAATGAGGGTGGAAGAGTGTCCTGAGGTACAGGGTGACCCTATTTGAAAGAAGAGTGAGAGATCTCTGTATTCCACTGATACGCCCTAAAGTTTTTGCCTTGAAAAGTTTTGTTTCTTTTTCTCAGCTTCAATTTTTCATTAATTGTAAAATGTAATTCATTAAGAAAACATAAAGAATAAATTTCCCTGAAGAGGCAAGACAGAAGTGGAGTTCAGAAAAGGGAATGAAATATCTAGTTACCTATTAATTCATAAAAAGGAAATCACTGTTGGTTTGTTTCTTCCTTAGTGAGTCTGTAAGGTTCTGCAATCTCTTACTGTTTGAGGATGATTTCAAATTGTAACTCAGAACTTAACTTTGTAATGATACTAGGAAGAAGAAAGAGACAATGTGTGGATTGCTTTATGGCTCCATAAAAACGACTACATTTCCATATGAAAGTGTGGTAGATCAATTGGTGAATTGTAAATATTCACAAAACATCAGTTCCTCCTTTAGAGTGCAGAACCTGTAACAGTTAACACTCTGCTCTGTTTTCTGTCATCTGGAGAGTGAAGCTTAATGTTAAGTACTATGGAAGGGGACTTCTCAACTTCCAGAAATGTTCTCAGATGATTGGTTCCTAAATGATTTTTTTCATGGAATTAATAGTTAAGCGACATCATTATTGCCTGGCAAACTTGGTAATTTTGCTGTTCATGCTGACATAACTAATGTAAGTGCATTATAATTTTCATCTATCCTATTGACATCAACACTGAGTTTGCAGGACTTTGGTGGGTTTTTTAAACACTTGAGATCTTCTCATTCAAGAGTAAATGAATAACCTTGTCTGGGGACCAGAAGTCTGAGTCCAGGGACTAAGCCAATGTCAATCTTGGTTTTCAGAAATGGTGGTCATTGAGGACTTAGGATGTCTCCCTTGCAGGGTCCCACCCTCTTACTGTAGCAGGAAACCGACGCAGACAGAAGACTCCAGGCACCAGTTGATTAGAGGAAGCGGGTTTATTCGGCCGGGGGTACTAGGAACACCAGCGTGTTTCCCAAAACTGAACCCCCTGACTCAATCTCTTGTCTCTCTTTTATCCACCTTTCAGGGTGGGAGTGCACGTGAGGGTCATAAAATAAAGAATGAGACATAACATTATAGATTACAATCTAGGCCCCGAGTATGTCAGGGGAGAAACACGCAGACAACGGAAACGCCTGCGGCTTGGCTGAGGCCTACACAGGGTGGCCAGGACAGACTTTCTTGAACTGCTTTTACTTTTCTCACCTCATTACCACTAACCATGGGAGGAGCCCTTTATACAGAGAGGAGCTTCAGAGCCCTGGACAGCTGGGGACTGTAAGGTAGATGTGGATGATGACAGTAAGTGGTGATGCAGTGCTCTTCCTAAAAGCATAGCTGGTTTGTTCTGGCGGTGTTTCTAATCTTATTTAATAGAAGGAATTTAAAATTACATCTTTGGGGGGTTTTTTTGTTTGTTTGTTTGTTTTTAGACAGGGTCTCACTTTGTCACCATGGCCTCAGAGCACATACCCAAACTGAAACTCTTGGGCTCAAGCTATTCTCTTACTTACCTCAATCTCCCTAGAAGCTGGGGCTACAGGCACTTGCTACAATGCCTGGCTGTTTCCTTGTTGTTTAGCAGGCTTGGGGTGAGTTCGAACCCCCCAGCCTCAGAGCATGTGACTTGCGCCCTAACCACTGAGCAATGGGCGCCCAGCCTGAAATTACATCTTCGTATGCAAGAAAATAAATTTGTAATTATTGTAAGGAAGTATTGCTTGGGGGAAAGCACCAGGTATAAGATTTGCAAGCATCATACTCAAAGGCATCCTTTCATAGAGAAGAGCAAACGAGTTTTGAAAAAAAGTGGGAGATGAGGGCAGAATAGAGGGTGGAGAAATCATCTGCTAGGTCAGAAAATGTTTTACCTTGAAGTCAGCTTGTTCGTAGTAGGGACCTAAAGATTGGTTAGATGTTGAAGTCAGAATTGGCCAATGTTCAGGTGCTGGGGAAAGGAGGAGAACTTAAGAGGAATTTGATGAAAGAGTATTTTATTTAGACTGCTGAAGACAGATTTCTTATGCTGATAATTCCCACCATTTTATGCACATGCACATTAGACAATGATGTGTTCATACCCCTCCCAGGAAAGGCTCCACCTTCTGGAATCCAGCCCATAGCTCCTTTACTCGTCAGTGTTCCTAGTTTCCCACACTAGTGCCCAGAAGACTCAGTGGTTATTCCCTGCTTCTTCAGCCATGCTGCTGGGCCAAGCAATGGTACTCTTTATTTGCCTGCATGGAACACGAATAAGTCTGACCATGTCCCAGCCTGGGCGGTTATCTCTAGCACTGGCGCACTGAGGCAGTGGGCTCCAGTGCTGCACAAGGACCCCCTCCCCTCACCCCCTTTAGGAGGAAGTAAAAAGCAAGAAGTAAGAATGGACTGGTAATGGGCCGGGATTGGGAAAGCAGGATGAGGCGGCCCCAATGAAGCCGCCAGCACCGCTGAGACCTACTAACTCCATAGTTCTTGTTTTTAAAAATAATTTTTCTTAAGCTAGACATACCGGAAATTACCCATAGCTGCCATAAAATTGTTTCTTATGTACCAGGTTGTGAAACCCAGCTTGCTTTTGCTTGCTCACCAAAAGCTATTTTTAGCTACATATGTTAACCACTAAATCTGTCCGAAAGCAGGAAGCCACATCCCCCTCCTGATTTTCTGTCAGTGGGGTAGTCGGCTGGCCAGTCTGAAATACAGCCTTAAATCAAAAGACTCCTAATTGGCACCTTTAATTTGTCTGGTGGTCTTATCTTGCATACCATAACAGCACAAGTTTATAAGCATTCCTGGAAAAAAAAACCCATAAATTATAGATGGCTCTTTGTTGTTCAGGGGCATTTAGGAACTGTGGTGCTTTAATATGAGAAGGCATACAGAGGGAAAAAGAACTGAGGCTATGGGTACTGAGGCAAAACGGTTACATGCTTGTGAAGTTTAGAAAAGTTACGTTTTTCATAGGATAAGATGAATGTCTGAACAGAAAAAGAGAGTGAAGGATGAATCAGTTAAATAGAGGTCCTTGGATATGTCTAACAAGAATTGATCTTGTCTCTGTTGTACATTTGGGAAGATAAACTTACAATAAACATTAGTATGAGATGAAATGGGCTTTCATTTTAGGAGCTCGACATAGTCTGTAGATCCAGAGGTACAATTACGTGATTTTGCTTATGGGAACCCAGCAAGGAATTCCATTCAGTGAGGTTCTGGATGATACATGTTAGTACTAACAATTCATATAAAAAAAGGTCTTATATGACTCAGCTTTTCACCTCTGCTTTTGCATAAATATTTGGTCCTGGATTTTTAGTTTCTTTTACAGAAAGTTTCTTTTACAGTACTTCAACCAATACTTGAACAAACTCCACACTGCCCCTCTCATGGGTCCTTGATAGCTCCTATCTTCTAATTATTTTCATTCCATAAACCTTCTTTCATGCTACATGTGTGGTGGCTGTCTGTGTCTCCTGGAATTATGTCCATGAGTTCAAGGAAGTGGCCCTAGACCTGTCTGTTGTAAGAGCAAATGGAAATTAGAAATACCAGACTTAACATCTCAATTTAAATATAAAGATTTTGCTGTCTTCCTTTTTCTTAAAGATTTAAATTTAGAAAATTTTGTATGTAATGTTTCTTCTGCCTCTTTGAAATCTAAGTACATAATTTTACCAGATAATCTTCTTAGATCCTTTCTAAATTCAGGTCTGTTTTTCTCCAGGGCCCAGAACTCATTGCTTTGAAATATAAATAGTCCAGGAGATGGTGACCTTTGTCAGAGTTCCTATTGTGGTGCAGGACCTCCCTTTAGTGTGCCCCTGGCTCCTTGTTTGAAACTATCTTTCATCATATAGATAAGTGAAGTGTTTTCCCCCCTTGAATATAGTCCAGTACAAACATAAAAGGCCTTTTCAATTACAAGGTGAATTTAGGGTGAACTAAATATAACCCATGGTGCTGTCAAGTCCTCTAAGAGAGGACTAATTAGAGAAGTCACTAATTATGGTGACTTCTTTGATCTCTGCGATCTCTGAGATGAATATCACACTTTGTTTTAATTGTGTAATATGGCAGTTGTTTTTCTGTCTGTCATTTTGAAGGTTATTTTGCAGTTGGAAATAATTCTCTTTGTAATGAGATGGGTTCCAGCAGCCTCATGGGTGCCAGCTGCCTCATCACCTCCATAAGATGGATACCACCTGCCACCGATGTGCACCAGGAAGCTGTGTATGATAAAAGATGAAAGGACAAAAAGATAAGAATACGATAACTCTGAAATGATGATAGGCACCATTACTCTTAGATGGGTCCGGATTGGGCCGGAACAGAACAAAATAAGAACCAATGGGCCGAGTACTGTCAAGATGAGAGTTAATGAGCTAAGTGCTGTGACAAATTGTTTTACTTATCCATTGGTTGCCAGATCTGCATTATGTTACCTTACTGTTATCTAAGTGCCCATTATGTTACCTATTGGCTAATCCACTAAATGGCAAGATTCACTTCTGTAAAAGGGGTCGCCGTGACCCCGTGCTCGTTTTTTGCTTCTTTTGCCAACTTTCTTTTTGCTTCTAATTGCTAACTTTCCGCCTACCTGTTTGGCCCTTTGCCAGCTTTCAGACTAGAATAACCCCAATTTCAGACCCTTCAATGCTCTCTCACTTAGTCTGAATCAGACTTTGCTGAGACGGCCCTGTTTAACAAGACTCCTTTTTGAAATTCTTATGGGAGTCAGTGGTCCTTATCTCGCCCCATAACAGTAATGATAAAGTATTTTGACACACCATGCAGAGTTACTAGATATAATATAAACACAGACGGGTCCCATCGAGTGTTATTCTAGGGGGCGCTTTTCATCTCGGCCTACCTGTCACAGCTCACAATTGTATAGCAAAGTGCATAGTTTCCCAAATGATGAAGCCACAATGGTCCATCTGCCTATTTTTAATATCTATTCTTGAGCAGTGGTAGTACACAGTGTTACAAAAAGTGCCCCCTACAGTCACAAAACATAGGGAAAGTTATAACTCTATGTTGTATCTTTATTTACAAAATAGTTGTTAAAAAATGTCACAAAACAGGCTGGGTGTGGTGGCTCATGCCTGTTGTTGTGCCCGAAGTTCCCCCAAGTGGCCCCAATAGATAGTCCGAGACTCACTCCGATGTAAAAAGCAAGAGGTGAGTTTTATTCAGGCCCGGGCCTGGACTCTCCTGGCATGCAAGCCAAGGAAGAGCCCCGAACCTGGGATGTGGAAAGTTTTTATGGGGTACAGAAAGCAAGAATGGTAGGGTCAGGTATAGGTACACTCTGGATTGGTGGTTGGTGATTTCATTAGTAAAGGAGGATTTGGATTGGTACAGGTGAGGGGTAGATTTCTTAATCGGGGGCTAGAGGTGGTGCAGCCTGATTAGGTAGCTGGAGGGAAATACCTGTATTTCAAGGAAATAGAAACTTATTATTATGGCAGCTGTTTGCCTAAGGTGACTCAATTAACGGCTCAGTGGCTGTGCAACCTGGGGTAGGGGAGTCAGTAGGGAGTGGCCCTGTGGGCTAAGAGTTAGGAACAGAACTTATGCAGTAAACAACAAAATGGCGCTGGTCTGGCCCTCTCACTGTAATCTTAGCACTTTGGAAGGCAGGGGTGGGTGGATTGCTTGAGCTCATGAGTTTGAGACCAGCCTGAATAAAAAATGAGATCCCATCTCTACTAAAAAGAGAAAAACTGAGGCAAGAGGATTGCTTGAGCCCGAGTTGCAGATTGCTGTGAACTATGATGTCACGGCACTCTACCAGGGCAACAGCTTGAGTCTCTGTCTCAAAAATTTCACAAAACATTTACAAAATATTCTGTATGGCTTGGCCACCTCTTTGTAAAATTGATATTATTAGACTTGCAACTGATCCAGAGAGTATAAGGCTAGAAACTCAAGCTAAATCACGTATGTGCCATCGAGTACACTTAAGAATTTCCACTTTTGGCTCGGCGCCTGTGGCTCAAGCGGCTAAGGCGCCAGCCACATACACCTAAGGTGGCAGGTTCAAATCCCCAGCCCGGGCCCGCCAAA
>NW_003852784.1:130649-137259 GCF_000181295.1 Otolemur garnettii
CAGCTCACAGCAACTTCAAACTCTCAGGCTCAAGTGATTCTCCTGCCTCAGCTTCCCAAGTAGCTGGGACCACAGGTGCCTGCCACAATGCCTGGCTATTTTTTTTGTTGCAGTTGGCATTGTTGTTTACCTGGCCCGAGCCAGGCTCGAACCCACCAGCCCTAGTGCATGTGGACTGCGCCCTACCCACTGAGCTGCGGGCGCCATTGCAATTTGCAATTTTTAAAAAAATTTTTAAAGAGATAGTCTCAATTTGTTGCCCTGGGTAGATTGCTGTGGTGTCACAGTTCACAGCAACCTCCACCTTTTGCGCTTAGGCTATTCTCTTGCCTCAGCCTCCGGAGTAGCTGGGACTACCGGCGTCTGTCACAAAGCCCAGCTATTTTTTTGTTGCATTTTGGCTGGGGCCAGGTTTCAACCCGCCACTGGTATGTAGGGCCAGTGCCCTACTCACTGAGCCACAGGCACCACCCCATTTGGCAATTTTTAATCAAGGTTTTTATTCACATACTACTTCCTTCTGTCCAGCTCTAAAAACTTTAAAGGGTCAGCAGACAATACCTTATATTTCAAGATTGTGGTGGGTGGTCTTCCCTGGAAATGGGTTTGTGTTGTTAAAAAAGTATTGGGCAGGGCAGTACCTGTGGCTCAAAGGAATAGGGCACCAGGCCCATATACCAGAGGTGGTGGGTTCAAACCCAGCCCTGGCCAAAAACTCCAAATAAAAAAAAATGTTGGGCATAAATAAATAAATAAATAAATACTATTGGCCAGCATGGTGGATTGCTTGAGGTCAGGAATTTGAAACCAACCTCAGCAGCAAGAGCCAGACCCCCATCTCTGGCCTCTGTAGTCCCAACTACTCAAGAGGCTGAGACAAGAAGATTGCTTGAGCCCAGGAGTTGGAGGTTGCTGTCAGCTATGACGGCCATGGCATTCTATGGAGGGTGAGAAAGTAAGACTCTGTCTCCAAAAAGATAAATAAAAGTGTTGTGCATAAGGGACTCTGTGCTGTGTTTATTTTCTCTAGCTGAGTGTTACAGTAGTCTAGGAGAAGTAACACCAGCAATATGTGAAATTGCTAAAGAAGCCACTTCCTACACCCTCTTAACCAGAAAATCTGAGGCAAACCCCGGGTTTACTCATCATCATTCCTGAATCCAAGCTCAACATACAAGAGTTGTTGGAAGAAAATGCAGTTTATTGGAGAGAAAGATGGGGAGATAGCTGAATAATGTTGGAAAAACCACCTCATGTTCCTCTGCTGACCAAAAGGTGGTGGAAGGGGAAAGGAGTTTGGGAAAGTATGTGCAGGAGCTTTCTATGTGTAGATCCCCTGGCTTATTGCAATGGTTTCTTGCCATCTGGCAGTCTGCTGGACCATAACAGAAATGGAGGTTAACTGCTCAGCATTTTTCTTCACTGGCAGTTCTGCAGTCTTGGTTCTTTGGTTAACTGCTAAACACTCATTCCTGAAATTCTTAAACAAGGACATAAATAGCCATTGTGAAAAAAACCTGACTGCTTCAAGATAGAGTAATTGCTGCTCTTGCAGGATCACATACTTAGAGGGTCCCAGGATACCGAATACCTTGGGTGCCTATTAAAGCCTGGGAGGTGATACTTACCTGAGTGGTTCTCAACCCAGGCTTCCAGGTAGGATTCCATGCCCAGTTTGAAGAAATGCCGTCATCTGTGATTCTGCCTTCTCATACATTCTGTTAGTCTGGGTTGTTTGATCCACATGATATTATTACCCCCATGTGATGCTAAAGTTAGGCCAGTGTCAAGCATGAGAGTTTTAAAATGTGTTGAGCCTTTTCTCCCAAGGGAGGTCACAGGGCCAGCCCTGCTTGTGCTTCCTGGGGACAGGACAGCACCACCACCATTACCTTGCCATAGATGAAATCGCTAGCAGAGAGGGCAATTGAGGGCAAGAAATATGAAAGTCACACTTTGGCCTTTATGTGAAAACTCCTTGTTTGTGATTGTGTCCTGTAATAAAGAACAGGATTCATTTCTTTTTTCAAGTTTTCTCAGCCTGTGGATGTGGTGGGAGTGGGTGAAGGGGTTGTGCTGATGCCCTTAAAGCCATATAATCAAGATGCAGGTGGAATATATATCCTGGTATCTCACCTGAGAAGGAAATCAAGGGCAGGCAGGGAAAAAGAAAAAACTGGTTGCCTCTCAGCTAAATGTGTCCTAATGCAGGGCTGTGACTGCCTTTTCTCCTGCAGTATCTCGCGTTTGGAAGTTGAAAACCTTTTCTTCTCTACTTGTGATGTTCCTGCCTCATGAACTTGTTTCAAATACTCTTTTGCCCTTTTCTTGTAATAGTGAAGAGGCTCTGAGAAATCCTTCTCCCCTGTGTATACAGCAGTGTCTGCTCTCCATTCTCTCCATCCCAATTCCCATATGACCTGGAGAATTTTCATCACAAATTTATGTCTATAAAAAATTACGTTCTGTAATTCTGCATATGTTCCCTTCGTGCCTATTTTAAATGGAAATAAGTAGATCCACATGTTTCCCGGTGTGGATGATGTTGGGTCATTGGATGTTAGCAAAGAAGGGGACTGTGTACTGTTCAGTTTCAGTCCAGAAGCTCCCTCAGTGCTGTGTAAAATAAGGTGACACGTGCAGTTTTACAGAAGATGGCATTTATGGCCTAAAGTAACTCAAAGTTCTCAAAATCAGAATTATTAGAAAAGCCTTCATTTCTAGGATGTTAAGGAGAGTTTTTAAAGATAGCATTAGAGATTGGGAGATAGGGCAGATATCTGTCCCTTTTTTTTTTGAGACAGAGTCTGAAGCTATCACTCTGGGTAGAGTGCGGTGGCATCACAGCTCAGAGCAACTTCCAACTCTTGGGCTTAAGTGATTCTCTTGCCTCATCCTCCCAAGTAGCTGGGACTGCAGGCGCTTGCCACAATGCCTGGCTATTTTTTGGTTGTAGTTATCATTGTTGCTTAGCAGGCCTGGGCTGGATTTGAGGCTAACAGCTCAGGTGTATATTGCTGGCACCCTTGCCGCTGAGCTTCAAGCGCCAAGCCTGTACTTAAAACTTTGAAAAAAAAATATTATTATATTTTAGAGCCTCAAACTGTCCCCCCGGGGTAAAGTGCTGTTGCATCACAGCTCACAGCAACCTCTAACTCCTGGGCTCAAGTGATTCTCCTGCCTCCGCCTTCCAAGTAGCTGGGACTACAGGTGCCCACCACAACGCCCAGCTATTTTTTGGTTGCAGCCATCATTGTTGTTTGCCAGGTCCAGGCTGAATTCGAACCTGCCACCTTAGGTATATGTGGCTGGCACCTTAGCCACTTGAGCCACGGGCACCAAGCCTTTTAACTGTTTTTTATCGGAATATGATTAAGTACAATGGGGAGAGTATCAACTCATGTGCACCTTCTGAGATTCTCTTTTTATACCTTGCTTGGGAAATAAAGGCTCTATTGGTTGTTTTCTGGGTCAACATTCAACTGGGATAAATCCAGTCTAATGTGTGATAAAATATTATCCTGGGACAGAAATATTGACATCCCTGTTGAGCTTGTTGGAAATTCAGAAATGAAGCTTCACCCAATATCTTCTGAATAAAAAACTGCATTTGAGGCTTAGCGCCAAAAGCACAGTGGTTACTTGCCAGCCACTGGCACCAAGCCTGGCTTGTTCGAGCCCGGTCCAGGCCAGCTAAACAGCAATGACAACTGCAACAAGAAAATAGCTGGGCATTGTGTTGGGTGCCTGGAGTCCCAGCTTCTTGGAAAGCTGAGAAAAAAGAATCTCTGAACCCAAAGAGGTGGACGTTGCTATGAGCTGTGATGCCATTGAACTCTACCGAGGGCAACATAGTGAGACTATGTCTCAAAAAACCCCACAAAAAACTGCATTTGACAAGATCTCCAGTTCATGTTTGCACACATTAAAATCTTAAGTCTTCCACTTAGCTCACCAGGATATTTTCACATAAGAAATACGCACAGCTTATAGTGTATGATGTAAGTAGGCGCAAGAATCCACATGCCCGTATTGGTGGCCTTATTTATGCATTGTAATGCATAAAGCAGTTTCTACACTGGAATCATGGATTTTATCCCATCCTTTTTCCTCAGCGTTAGAGAGCACATGAGGGAATATCTCTCTGCTATACTTAATAGATAATACCATTCCGTCATGTAAGTCAAAACAAGTTCCCACTTGCTCATTTATATAAAAATTAAATCTTCCCATGACATCATGGTAAATATTGTTCTTTTTAGTTTTTTTTTTTTCAGGCACCGTTGACATTCAGAGATGTGTCTATAGAATTCTCTATGGATGAGTGGGCCTACCTGGACCCTGCTCAGCAGAATTTGTATCGAGATGTCATGTTAGAGACCTACAGACACCTGGTCTTCCTAGGTGAGGATAACTTAAATATACAGTTCCTAATGTATACTAAGCATTTCATATTGTTTCTTTGTAGTTGGGTTGTGTGTAGATTCTTTGACTGCATTAGTTTCAGATTGTTGTTTCTAAGAAAAATGTAAGTTCTTGGTATAGAAAAGAAAATATTTCAGATGTTATCTTGGAATTAATCTTAGCCTTGAGTTGCTAAATATCCTTTCGTACATTGATGGTAATTCAAAAATGTTGCCCATACCTTTTAAGTCTAGTTTCTGGCCCTAAATTTTATTTCCGTAGTACTGGGTAGTGGAGCATTTTAAATACTTTTAAAATATTCTAAAGTTTCTGTCAGAAACCTCTACTTTTAGATTATTCTTGTAGGATCTGTAAAATGTTGTGTTCTCTACTCTATGAAGATACTAGATTGTTAACTGGTTAAGCCCAACAAGCGTCATGTTCTTTTTTTTTCTAATGAAACAGGGCTTGCTGTATCTAAGCCAGACCTCATCACCTGTCTGGAGCAAAGCAAAGAACCCTGGAAGGTGAAGACTCAGCAGACAGTAGTCAAGCACCCAGGTAGGTTAGAGTGAATGAAGCAGATAACACTGGTCAGAGGTCCAAATTGAAGGAGGAAACCAAACAATGCAACGTGATTAGGGAAGCTCAACTTAATTGGAAATAAGTTCTGGGAAGCCTGGGTTTCTTTCTCTTGTTGTTACATAAAGGCACCTCTGTTCTTGTTTTCATTTCCTTTATGTTTATTTTCTCATTGAGACAAAGTCTCACTGTGTTGCCATCAGACTATTGTGCCCTGGCATCAGCGTAGCACAGAACAATCTTAACCGTCTTGTTTCAAGTAAGTTTTCGGTCTCAGACTCTCAAGTAGCTGGGAGAACAGGTTTCTCCACAGGGCCTGGCTAATATTTTTACTATGTTTTAGTAGAATCAGAGTCTTGCTGTTGCTCAGGCTCAAACTCAGAAACTCCAGAAATCCTCTCACGTTGGCCTCTCAGGTTCTCGGTTTACATGTGTGAGCCACCATGCCTGGCCCTATTCTTCTTTTCAATTTTTTTGAAATTTGTTTGAAACAGAGTCTCACTTTGTCACACTGGGTTGAGTTTCGTGGTATCATAGAGCACAGCAACCTCAAACTTTCAGGCTCAAGGAATCCTCTTGCTTCAGCCACCCAAGTAGTTGGGACAACAGATGCCTGCCACAATGACCAGCTAGTTTTTGTTTTTAAGAGACGTAGTCTTGCTGTTGCTCAGACTGGACTCCTACTGATTGAGCTCAAGCAATTCACCTGCCTTGCCCTTCCAGAGTGCTAAAATTATAGGTGCCTGGCCTTTTCCTTTTAATTTCTAGAAGGCGTTTAGTTTTCAGGGATGTTCTTTCTAGTTTATGGTGAAAAGGAAAAACTTTCTATGGCTTATCCAGGACTGCAGACTCTGATGCTGTTTGATTGATTTTCAGAATAAAAACAATTTGTGTATTTTTGAGGATCTCTGAAACATTTTTTTAAAAACTTTCTTGAGTGACGCCTGTGGCTCAAAAGGGTAGGGCACTAGTCCCATATGCCGGAGGTGGTGGGTTAAAATCCAGCCCCGGCCAAAAATGCAAAAAAAAAAAAAAAAAAATCAGAAAATTTTTTTCTTTAGGCTCAGTGCCTGTGGCTCAAGCAGCTAAGCCACCAGCCACATACACTAGAGCTAGGGTTCGTTTGGATGCAGCCAGGCCTGCCAAACAACAATGGTAACTACAACCAAAAAATAGCTAGGCATTGTGGCGGGTGCCTATAGTCCCAGCCACTTGGGAAGCGGAGGCAGGAGAATCGCTTGAGCCCAGGAGTTGGAGGTTGCTGTGAGTTGTGATTCCTTGGCACTCTACCCAGGGTGACAGCTTGAGGCTCTGTCTCAAAAAAAATAATTTTCATTTTCTTTAAGCAGGTATAGTGACTCACTTCTACAGTGCTAGCAATCTTGAAGGATGAGGTGGGATGATCATTTGAGTTCAGGAGTATGTGACAAGCCTGAACAAAAGTGAGATCCTTTCACTACTGAAAATAAAAAACAATAGCTAGGCAGTGTGGTGGTTGACTGTATTCTCAGCTAAGGATTACGTCAACCTAGGAGTTTGAAGTTGTTGTGAGTTAACCTGATGCTATGGTACTTTAACCTGGGTAACAGAATGAAACTGTGTCTCAAAACAATTTCTTGGCTCG
>NW_003852784.1:137558-141231 GCF_000181295.1 Otolemur garnettii
TTTATTTTTATTTATTAATTTTTTTGAGACAGAGTCTCAAGCTATCCCCCTGGGTAGAGTGCCGTGGCATCACAGTTCACATCAACCTACAACTCCTGGGCTCAAGTGAGTCTCCTGCCTCAACCTCCCAAGTAACTGGTACTACAGGCACCCGCCCCAACGCCCGGCTATTTTTTGGTTGCAGCTGTAATTGTTGTTTGGCGGCCCGGGCTGGATTCAAACCCGCCACCTTAGGTGTATATGGCTGGCGCCTTAGCCACTTGAGCCACAGGCCCCGAGCCACAATTTCTTTTTTCTTTACCACAGTGGTTCTCAACCTTCCTAATGCTTAGCGTCCTGTTTAAAATGTGAGAGTGAGCTGTTAATACTAGTATTTGGGTCAGGCATCTCAGGACACTTCAAATAGATGACGTATGTCTTCTGCTGTATAGGTTTTGATTCAAAGAAGATTTCAAATAAGATTCTGCAGAAAGAATAGTCAGTAAATTTTATCAGAACACTTAAGAATCATCCCCCAAATATAAAAAAAAAGCTCATGTTTTTTAACTTCAACATTGTCTTTATATGAACTGCGATAGTTTAATTTGTATATGCTCTAATTTGTCAACTTTATTTTATTTTATTTTTTTGAGACAGTCTCAAGCTGTTGCCCTCGGTAGAGTGCAGTGGCATCATAGCTCACAGCAACCTCAATCTCTTGGGTTTAAGCAATTTTCTTGCCTCAGCCTCCCAAGTAGCTGGGAGTATAGGCACCTGCCACATCAACCATCTATATGTTTTGTTTTGTTTTGTTTTAGAGACACAGTCTCACTTTATTGCCTTCAGTAGAGTGCCATGGCATCACATAACTCACAGCAACCTCCAACTCCTGGGCTTAGGTGATTCTCTTGCCTCAGCCTCCTGAGTAGCTGGGACTACAAGTGCCCACCACAATGCCCAGCTACTTTTTTGTTGCAGTTTTGCCAGGGCCGGGTTTGAACCCGCCACCCTCAGTATATGGGGCCAGCACCCTACTCGCTGAGCCACAGGTGTTGCCCCACCCCCCTATTTTTAGATCATAGTTGCCATTGTTGTTTGGCAGGCCGGGTCTAGATTCAAACCCGCCAACTCTGCTGTATGTGGCTAGCATCCTAGATGCTGAGCTACTGAATTATGGGCACTGAGCCCAATTTCTCAACTTTTTTTTTTTTTGAAACAGAACCTCAGGCTGTTGCCCTGGGTGGAGTGCCGTGGCATCACAGCTCATGATAACCTCCAACTCCTGGGCTTAAGCAATTCTCTTGCTTCAGCCTTCTAAGTAGCTGGGACTAAAGTCACCTGCCACAACGCCCAGCTATTTTTTGGTTGTAGCTATCATTGTTGTTTGGCAGGCCCAGGCTGGATTCGAACCTGCCAGCTCTGGTATATGTGGCTGGAGCCTTAGGTGCTTGAAGTACAGGCGCCAAGTCCTAATTTCTCAACTTTAATATAGTTAAAGTTATCGATGCTGTATATTTCTTACGTATACTATGTCCTTGGTGAGTTACAGTATTCCCAAGCACATTTTAAATTCTCTCGTTACAAAATCATTCTTAAAAACTTTTCTGAGCCAGTTTCTCAGTCTATCACCCTGGGGTTGAGTTCAGAGGCATTGTAGATCTCAGCAATGTCAAACTCTTGGGTACAAGTGATCATCCTCTCTTTTCAGCCTCCCCAGTAGGAGGGATCAGAGGCACCTGCCACAGTGCCGCTAGTGGTTTTTTTTGTTTGTTTTGTTTTGTAGAGAAATAGTTTTGATTTTTCTCACCTGCCTTGGCCTCCTAAAGTGATTAAGATTATAGATAAAGGCCACCATGCCTGTCATAAATAATCCTTATTTTATAATTATCTCTTGCTTAAGTTATGCTTATCAGGACTGTATTATGCGCACACACACTCACACACAGAAACACAGTAGACTTTGGTAAGCTGACCACTCAAGGGATTGTAAAAGTCTTGTCAACACACATAGGTGGTTAGCATAAGGAACTTGGCCTAGTGTATTGATACGTCCATGTAGTGCATTACCACTCTATACATTACGTGAGCTTGGGGAGGTGGTCACTTGGAGTTTCTAGTGTCTTTATATGTGTGTATATATATACAAATAGATATATAAACATATATACACACACACACACAAAGTGCCAAGGTTTTCAGGCCTGTCTCCATTGTCATGAGTGAGCATCTCCTTCAGGTCTCTGGATGGGTAGGACTAGCCCCAGATTAAGGCTGGGAGAAGTTGGAGATGCCCACATAATCACTTCAGAATTCTCAGTGTGGCTTGATGCCCGTAGCTCAGTGGTTATGGTGCTGGCCACACACACCCTGAGGCTGGCAGTTTGGACCCCAGCCCAGGTCACCTAAACAACAACGACAACTGCAATAAAAAAATAGCCAGGTGTTGTGGTGGGCACCTATAGTTCTACCTACTTGGGAGCTGAGGCAAGAGAATCCCTGAAGCCCAAGAGTTGGAGGTTGCTGTGAGGTACAATGCCATAGTACTCTACCGAGGGCAACATAGTAAGGCTCTGTCCGCCTTCAACAAAAAAATTCTCAGTGGGAGAATTTTATTTTAGTGTTCATTCTGAGTATGATATATGATATTTCATTGTGATTTTGCTTTGAATTTCTTTAATAGTTACAAATTTTGATCACTCTAATGCTTATTGGAGATTTATAGATCTTCTTTGAGAAATGTCAGTTCAATGCTTTGTTACTTTTTGTTTATCTCTCTTTTTTTTTTTTTGGAGACAGAACCTCAAGCTATCCCCCTGGGTAGAGTGCCGTGGCTTCACAGCTCACAGCAAACTTCCAATTCCTGGGCTCAAGCGAGTCTCCTGCCTCAGCCTCCCAAGTAGCTGAGACCACAGGCGCCTGCCACAACGCCCGGCTATTTTTTGGTTGCAGCCGTCATTGTTGTTTGGCAGGTCAGGGCTGGATTCAAACCTGCCACCTTGGCTGGCTCCTTAGCCACTTGAGCCACAGGCTCCGAGCCTGTTTATCTATTAAAAAAAAAAAAAGAAAAAAAGAGTCTCACTTTGTCACCTGTGGTAGAGTGCAGTGGCATCACAGATCACAGCAACCTCCAGTTCTTGGGCTTAAGCAATTCTCTCGCCTCAGCCTCCCAAGTAGCTGGGACTACAGATACCTGCCACAACACCTGGCTATTTGTTGTTGTTGTTGTTGCAGTTCGGCCGGGGCCGGGTTCTAACCCAGCACCCTTGGTATTTGGGACCAGCACCCTACTCAATAAGCCACAGGTGCTGCCCATTCATTTCTTTTTTTTTTGAGACAGTGTCTCAATGTTGCTCTTGTTCGAGTGCTGTATCATCATAATTCACAGCAAACTCAAACTCTGGGCTGAAGCGAATATCTTGCCTTAGCCTCCCAAAAGCACCCACCACAATGCCTAGCTATTTTTTAGAGAGGAGGTCTCTTGCTCAGGCTCTTCACAAACTCTCCAGGCCTGAAACAATCCTACAGCCTCATCCTTCAAGAGTGCTAGGAATACAGCCCTGAGACACCGTGCCCAGCCTTCTTTCGCTACTTTTGACTAGAGAATTCTGTCCTGTTTGTTAGGTCTAAGTAATACACTGTGTTTAAGTTTTCTGTTATCTTAGTAATCTTTTTCTTTTCTTTTTTTTTTTTTTTT
>NW_003852784.1:142371-145418 GCF_000181295.1 Otolemur garnettii
CTCTTGCCTCCGCCTCCCAAGTAGCTGGGACCACAGGCGCCCGCCACAACGCCCGGCTATTTTTTGGTTGCAGCCGTCATTGTTGTTTTGGCAGATCCGGGCTGGGAATTCGAACCCGCTACCTTAGGTGTACGTGGCTGGCACCTTAGCCGGTTGAGCTATAGGCGCCGAGCCTATTTTTTATTTTTTATGGTTGATTCTACATTGTTTATTTTGTTTCTTTGGGTTATGCCACCTTATTATGTTTTACTTGTTGGAATCTTTCATTGAATTTTGAGTATCACAAAATGTACCTTTCTTTTGTTTTGTTTTGCTTTTGAGACAGACTCTGACTATGTCACTCTCAGTAGAGTGCTATAGTGTTACAGTTCATAGCAACCTCAGAGACGCTTGGGCTTAATGGATTCTCTCGCCTCAGGCTCTCAGGTAGCTGGGACTATAGGCACCCACCACAGTGCCCGGCTATTTTTTGTTACAGTTGTCATTGTTGTTAAGCTGGCCCTGTCTTGGTGTCCAGCCTCAGTGTCCCAGCCTCAGTGTCCCTGACTGGTGCCGAAACCACTGCTACGGGCACCCAGCCACATAGGTACCTTTCACAAAATCCATGATGTGGCTTTATCTTACAGGAGTCTGACACAAACTATACTAAAGATTTGAGGCGGTTCAATATGCATTCTGAAAGTGTATTGCCTCTGGAGATGTGCGGATATTTTATAGTTTCCTCCTAAGAGCTTGTAATCACTTGCTGGACCTGAATCTGTCCATTGTCTTAGAGTCTCTCTGGTGCTGTAACAATATTTTACCTTTTTTTTTTTTTTTTGAGACAGAGCCTCAAGCCCAAGTCAACCTGGGTAGTGTCATGGCATGACATCTCACAACAACTGCCAACTCCTGGGCTCAACCGATTCTCCTGCCTCTGCCTCCCAAATATCTGGAACCACAGGCACCTGCAACAACGCCTGGTGATTTTTTAGTTGCAGCTGTCATTGTTGTTTGGCCGGCCCGAGCTGGATTTGAACCCTCCAGCTCAGGTGTATGTGGCTGGCGCCTTAGCTACTTGAGCCACTGGCACAGAGCCACAATATTTTACTTTAAGTTCAGTTCCCCCACTCATTTTTATCAACTATACTATCTTTCCCTTCAGCATTCTCCCTCATGGGAGATATAACCTATCTTTAGAAAAGCCCTGAAAGCCTTGGCACCTGTGGCTCAAACGGCTAGGCGCCCTCCATATACACCTGAGCTGGCAGGTTCCAATCCAATCAGGGCCCGCCAAACAATAATGATGGTGGCAACAAAAAATAGCCGGGCCTTGTGACGGGTGCCTGTAGTCCCAGCTACTTGGGAGGCAGAGGCAGGAGAATCCCTTGAGCCCAGGAGTTGGAGGTTGCTATGAACTGTGATGCCACAGCCCTCTACCCAGAGTGACAGCTTGAGGCTCTGTCTCAATAAAAATAAAATAATAAGCCCTGAAAAGCCAGTAGAGTTAATGCAGGTCTCTATTTTTCTTTTGAGGAAAAAGTTTACTTTCATATGAACAATGCTGTTTTCAGATGGGGGATATCTGTGGTCTATAAGTAGAATAAACTTTTCTTCCCATATTTTACACCTTTTGTAATTATCATTTTTTTCTTACTTCATTTTATATAGTTCTATATTTTTGAGACCGAGTGTCTTTCACCATGGAAAGAGTGCTGTGGTATTATAGTTAACAGCAACCTCAACCTGCTGGGCTCAAGAGATACTCTTGCCTCAGCCTCCTGAGTTGCTGGGACTGCAGGTGTCTGCCACACGCCCCACTAACTTTTTCTATTTTTGGTATAAACAGGGTTACACTCTGGCTCAGGCTGCTCTCAAATGCCTGTGCTGAAGCATTCCACTCACTCACTCTCCCAGAGTGCTAGGTTTACAAACGTGAACCACTGCACCCAGCATGTATATGCCTCTTCACATTGTGCTCTGCTGGTGGACTGAAAGTTCTCACTTGCTTTTATAATCACTAAAATGCAGTATATATTTCTTACTTATATGTATCTCAAAAATTATTAGGGCATATGTGCTATACTATGCCAACTTGCTACTGTGCTTGTCATAATTTTAAAGACAAAATTTATAATGCATATTTATTCAATTGTTATGAAACTCAATGGCATAATTTTGTATTTTTAAATTTCTTTCAGTCATATCGAATCATTCTACCCAGAGCAATTCACAAGTGCTGGGCGTGAATATTTCATTACCAAAGATAATCCTGAGAAGATATGAAAATCATAGCCCTGAGAATTTAAACTCAATAAAAGACTGGGATAGGGTGTATGAGTATAAGCAGCAGAAAGTATGTTACAAGGGAATAGACGAAAGTTTAACAGCTATGCGTGGTAAAATCTACCAATGCAGTAAACGATTCGAAGTTATCAGAAAATTATCGAATGTAAATAGACATAAGATGATGTATACCAGGGAGATGCCTTTTGAGTATAAAAAATATGGGAAAGCCTTAAATCTATGCTCAAACTTGGATAAACACAAGATAACCCATTTTGTGGAAAAGCAGTACAAATGTAAAGAATGTGGCAAAATCTTTAAATCTCCCTCAAGACTGTCTAATCACAGGGGACTTCATACTGCAGAGAAAATCTCCCATTCTGAGAATGATGACAACCGCCTTAGCCGCAGCAAAAAATGTTCTAACTATAAGACAATTTATAATGTAGAGAATCCCTACAAATGTGAAGAATGTGGCAAAGCCTTTAACTATTACTCAAACCTTTTGGTACATCAAAGAATTCATTCTGGAGAGAAACCCTACAAATGTCAAAAATGTGGCAAAGCCTTTACCCAGTACTCACAGCTTTCTAGACATCAAAAACTTCATTCTGGAGAGAAACCCTATAAATGTGAAGAATGTGGAAAAGCCTTTACTCAGTACTCAACACTTTCTATACATAAAAGAATTCATTCTGGGGAGAAACCCTACAAATGTGAAGAATGTGGAAAAGCCTTTAACCAGTATGCACACCTTTCTGTACATATAAAAATTCATTCTG
>NW_003852784.1:145926-147749 GCF_000181295.1 Otolemur garnettii
AAAGCCTTTAACAATTCTTCAGCCCTGTCTGTGCATAAAAGAATTCATTCTGGGGAGAAACCCTACAAATGTGGAGAATGTGGAAAAGCCTTTAAAACTTCCTCAAATCTCTCTGTACATAAAAGAATTCATTCTGGCGAAAAACCCTACAAATGTGAAGAATGTGGCAAAACCTTTAACGATTACTCACACCTTTTTGTACATAAAAGAATTCATTCTGGGGAGAAACCCTACAAATGTGGTGAATGTGGAAAAGCCTTTAAAAATTCCTCAAATCTCTCTATACATAAAAGAATTCATTCTGGGGAAAACCCCACAAGTGTCTAGAATGTGGAAAAGCCTTTAATCATTACTCAAATCTTTCTACACATCATAAAATTCATTCTGGAGAGAAACGTTACAAATATGAATAGTTTGGCAAACCCTTTAATTCAGGGTAAAACCAGTGTGAAAAACAAACAAAAATAAAACAACACAGAAACCCTAGAAATACAAAGAATGTGGCAGTACCTTACTTGCTGTTCATAACATACTAAGATTATAACAATTTACATTGGAGAAAAATCCTACAACTGTGAATGGTGTAGCAATGCACTTAACCAGAGCTCAAACCTTACTACACGTAAGAAAGTTCATATTGGAAAGAAATCTTATATAAATGAGAATAATATGGCAAAGGTTTTAACTGATTATTGTCCCTTAGTAAACATAAGAGAAATCATGCCAGAGAAACATCACAATATGAAGGTGTGGGGAAGCTTTATGCTGGTAATCACAGTTTTCTATATACAGTAGAATTTCAAACAGAAATGCCATAAATGTGAAGAATGTGACAAGTGTTTAACTTCTGCTCAAAACATTCTCTATATGAAATTTATGACAAAGAAAACCCCTACAAATTTGAAGAGAGTGTTGAGTCTTATTCATAGAGATGTTCTATATATGTGAAGAATAATACAATGTCATTACATATTTCTCAGGCTTTTCTAATCATAATTCCTATGGAAGAAATGCTGTACAAATGTCAATCATATCTTAAAGTTTATCCTGTTTGGTAGGACTAAGGAGAAACTGGAGCATATGATTCTGGGAGATCCCTTGTCCATAATAAGAGGAACAAAATTATCAGAGTTAGCTACCAAGAAAGAAAAGCATTTCAGGAAGGTTTTCAAAAACTGAACTGATGTTGTTCTACAAAAATGGCTCTCAGAGGTAGAGATGCCCCAGTGTGGAGACAGGGCCACAGCCACAAAAAGGGATCTTCGCAGCATGCATACAAGTAAGGTGACAGTAGTCTCAAGTGACCCATTTTCATAAACACAGTAAAGTTTTCACTTTTATCACATTTTATAAATACTATGACAACTTGTGGAAATTGCTTAACAGGGATAGAAATGGGAGGACTCTCCATTCAGGAATTATTCCCTCTTTTCCCGTAAAAATAGTAAATTTATTGCCCCCACCACCACTTAACATAGATTTGGAAAATCAGCATGAAAGGGGAAAATAAATCTCACTACCCCAGGGTGTTCTCCACTTGATAAGGTTGATGTCTTCCTTCTCTGGAGTGTTCTGTGCTTTAATAAACTTTGACCTTTTGCTCACTTGTATCTACTTGTTCTGCTCATTTGTTCCACTGTGTTGGTACCAGTGACTATGCTTTGTCGCCTGGAAGCAAAAACCAGGCAACACACACTTAACATTTATTCCCCATATGTGACATTTTAGTGCCAGAATCTGGCAGGAAAGTGTACATTTTCAGCAAGATAAGCTAATGGAACATTAGACATCCTGAATTCACACTGCCTGATGCACATTACTTA
>NW_003852784.1:147832-148865 GCF_000181295.1 Otolemur garnettii
TTTTTTTTTTTCCTCATCTCCACAATGCACATCATCCCCCAGTTGGGCCTGATATTCAAAAGCATACAAAGGGGCCTCTGGCTCCACAAGCAGAGCATTAAGCCAGATTTTTAAGGTCTTGATAAGGAGAATTGGGATGAAGAGACAGTAAGAGAAAGCCAGGCCAGCATAAGTGACCAAGAGCTGAAGGAAGCTTTTGAAATGGTTGCTACCAGTAGGGAAGAAGGTTGTCAGGGACATAGTTACTTTAGGGTCAGGCAAGAATACACCAGGCCAGAGCCCTTCCCACACTATGACTATGGGTTCCTGGAGTCAGGAATGGCTCAGGAAGCAGCCTGTGCTGGGACCATTCCCTCACTACTAAAGAGATGCCCCGGAAGTAACATTTCCCTCTCCTGGAGATGGGAGATCGTACTTGCTTTCAGACCCTGTGAAATCCCTGAACCAGCTCTGACTCTCTGGAACACAAGTTTGGTGAACATGCTCCAGCTTCAGAACAAGGTCCACTTTTAGATGCTGGGAAGCCTGGTCCTCTCTCTGTCTCACAGTAAACACTGATGTTTGTAACATTAGAGCCACTGCTCTCCCCGAATGTTCAGGGCCTCTCTTTCCCTCTCCTATTGTTCTTAAAAATGGAAAGTAAAATACAAACCTACAGTGTACCCTGAAGTCCCTCTGTTCCCTGGTTGTTGATGCCTTGTTTATTTTTTTTAGTGCTTTCCAGCTGGCCTACCCCATTGTTTGATTAATCTGAACTTAACCTAGAAACCTAAATCCTTTAAAACCAGAGACCTCCTTCCCAGGCCTTTAAATAGACAAGACTAAACTGGGATTTCATTTCCATTCAAAATAGGAGAAAAACGTAAAGGAAGAAAGAACCACATGTAGGAGAGAGATGTGAAGAAACTAGTGAAAATGAACAAACAAGGGTGGCAAGGAACACTAAGAGGAAAGAGAATGATTTTGTGTAGGACAAAACCTAATAACAATATTTGTCTTAAGTCATGGTTTAAGAAGAAAATATTGGCTCGGC
>NW_003852784.1:149136-161747 GCF_000181295.1 Otolemur garnettii
AAAAAAAAAAAAAAGAAGAAAATATTCTAGCAAACAGGGCTTCGGCATGTCAAAAATGGTCTATGTAAAGGATAATATTTGCAAATGTAAATTTATGAAAAATTTTGTATGTGAATAGGTTGGCCTAACTGAAAAAGGAATCTCCAAGTAAGTGTTAGTTTTCTTTTGAGGCTGTTTAAAACCTCATCAGATTGCTGTGTATTTGCTGAAAGTGACAAACAATTATTCTGCATGAATCTGCCACAATAGTGTTAAATCTGCTGCTCTGTATTTTCTTCTGCCTGCCTGAAGCTGTATTTCTTAGTTATGGGTGTTGAGATCAGTACTCAAGGTTATGAGTTACTCCTTTGAAACTGAAGTGAAGAAAAACAGGAGTGAACTTTATCATTTTAACACTAGACCCTTTTTTTCATATTGCCTGACATTTTCACTCCTTCCTCTGTGTCTTTAATTCATTCCTCATACCTCTTGGCTTTTTGTTGCTAAGATAAGATGACAGAATATGTATGTGTAACTGCTGCCAGCCTTGAAAAACGTATTTTTCTTTCGCAAGAACTGGCCAAACTGGACCATTTCTGGTAGTGGTACAAATTTGAGACTACCTGCTCTCCTTGCTGCCCTTTTTGAGTTGTGACTTTCTCAATCAAGTAAGGTGTTTCAAATTGATTTTTCTCCTGCTGCATCAGTGGTGTCTCTTTTATAAAACTGTGGCCTTGCTCTGCTCTTGGCTTAAAGCTCTAGTTTTCCACCCCTAAAGTGGAAGCCAATGGTGTGTATTAAACCTCCTCATAGACTCCCGAGGAGATGCAGGAAGACACCCCAGATTCTTCTGAGGGTGAATTAATGGTCAGTAGTAAAATGCAAGGCAGACAGGGAGGTCATGTTAGCAAAATGACTTGGTGACACAGGCTAAAAAGAGTCACCCTGGCACAGCAAGTCTGAAACTCAGGAATTAAATGTAGAAAGTGGGTGCAGTCTTGTTAAGGGATGCCACCTGCCACTGGAATCTGACCTTGAGACTCTGGGGGAGAAAATGCAGATCTCAGCCTAGTCTTGCAGCCTGAGATGGGCACATTGTCCTCAGGTAATACTTGGTCCATGGCTATGATGCCTTTATGGTCAGCCAACTATTTGGTACAATGTCTCTAGGAATGCCCAGCCCAAAGGGTAGTCTACCCTCTGTTTACTTATGGAAAGCTATGGGCCAAGGATTTCTAATAAATACTGGGGCGACATATTCATTTCTTAATACTTCACTCTCCCCTCTGACTAAACAATCTGGTTATGCAGTAGGAGTGACAGGATAGCTGGAACACAAATTCTTCAACCTCTTTCATGGTTGATTGGAGAAAAAGAGTTAAGTCATCAGTTCCTTTAGATGCCTGATTTCATTGTTTTATTGTTGGGGAGAGAATTATTGTCCGAATGAAATACTCAGATCACCATTTCTCCAGAAAACAATAGCCTTCCCATGAAGATACACCATGAACACACCTGGTAGGTGTTACACTAGTGTCTGGAGGATGACAAATGGCCAGAAGAAGCCAAATTTACATCCAGGTAAATTTCTCTTATCTGGGAAGAGGTCCCAGATAACCCAGGAAACCTCAGGATTACCTCAGTAGATTCACTAATACCAAAACTGTTCACACCCTCTGAAACAGGAAGCATTAGTAGACATAGCCCCTTTGATTGACAAATTTATGAGATATGGCTTTCACAATTTTGTGTTGTGGAATAACAAATGCTACAAATACAGATGAAAGTCAATCTGTTACCCAAAAAACGTACAAATACATAATTCCAAAACATCAATTAACACATTCAGAAAATACCATTTAATTTTCTTTTTTTCTTTTTTCTTTTTTTTTTTTTTTAGACAGAGCCTCAAGCTATCCCCCTAGGTAGAGTGCCATGGCATCACAACTCACACAACCTCCAACTCCTGGGCTCAAGCGAGTCTCCGGCATCAGCCTCCCAAGTAGCTGGGACTACAGGCGCCCGCCACAATGCCCAGCCATTTTTTTGGTTGCAGCCATTGTTGTTTGGCGGCCCGGGCTGGGGATTCGAACCTGCCACCTTAAGTGTATGTGGCTGGTGCCTTAGCCACTTGTGCCACAGGCGCCGAGCCTTAATTTTCTACTCATAGAATCAAACACAGAAACTTGCTTTAACTCTTGCCAGAATAGATTTTTACTAAAGCATTACTGTTCAGTGAAACTACTGACTGTATAAGATTTGTAGGGCATACAGAGATTATTATATTTACGTGAGTGAACTTCTAATATCTAATTCTGATTACTAATTTCTAGTTCTTTGTCATTAGAAATAACTGAAAGTGACACTAATTAAAATAGGTTTATAATAACTTTATGTATAATGCATATGATTTAGATATAATGAGAAAACCTAAGCACACACTTAAAAGTGACCTTTCTAAATGAAGGTAATAAACAAAATCTGTAATTGTACATCTGTTAATTTGAAGATTGCTCAATATTCTTTATTTTTATTAGTTACCTAATTAACCCTTATGATACTATTCCAACTATGAAGACCTGGCTTCTCTCCTGAGATCACAGTCTTCTATTTGTAAAATCCTCTAAATTCATTTCCCAAGAACTGAATCAAATATTAAGTCTCAAGATATTTGCTTCCTTCATTTCACAAGGAGAACTTCAGACTATACACTTTATGACTTAGGTGTACAGTAAGAGTAATAATGCAATAAAATATTTCTAGTAATAAACAATTTAATCTCATGTGGTACAGCACACAGCTTTAAATACAGGAATTGTAATTTATGATATAACTTATGTCTAAAATACTCTGGCATATTCACATGCTTCTCACTGCCATTCTTGCATTATTTACAAACAATCAGTTTAATGATGGTTCCATGCTACACACGATTGATGAGGTCATGGCCAGAGGTTCCAACTAAAGATCTTTCTAGAGCACTGAAGAGAATTCAATTCAGTTCCTGCACATCATGTTGCCTCATGTCACTGCTGGTCTCCAAGCAGCCATCAGTGAGATGTGTGGATGCAACTTCCTGGTCCAGGACCAGGAGCTGAGCAAATAAGCGCTGTTACTGCAAAGGTATAACTCAGACCTTTGCATCAGGCTTATCCTTATCTTTGAACAAGGATATTGCTTGTTCATTTCTCTTCTTGTCGAAGAGAACATAAAGCTCTGAATTCAAGTGTAAAATGAAATGTCCAAAGGGAATTGAGATGACAGGATCCACCCTGATTTCTGATTCCACTTACATTGGTGAATTCTGTAGGAGCAGGTGGCTCCAAAACTTTAGTCTTTAATTTTTTCCCTTGTCCATACTGATTATTTGTCACACTGGAATAATCCTCTCCAAATAGATCCCCAAACATTGTACTACTAAGTACTACCTGGCTAAAGCACAGTGCCAGCCCCAGCCAGAACGCACACTAGATAAACTGGCCCCAACTGGGTGCCACCCTGTTGGCGAGGATGTGACTTTGAAATGTGATTTTCTGGCTCAGCGCCTATAGCTCAACCGGCTAAGGCACCAGCCACGTACACCTAAGGTGGTGGGTTCGAATCCCCAGCTCGGACCTGTGAAAACAACAATGACGGCTGCAACCAAAAAATAGCTGGGCGTTGTGGCAGGCGCCTGTGGTCTCAGCTACTTTGGAGGCAGAGGAAGGAGACTCGCTTGAGCCCAGGAGTTGGAGGTTGCTGTGAGCTGTAATGCCACGGCACTCTACCCAGGGGGACAGCTTGAGGCTCTGTCTCAAAAAAAAAAAAAAAAAAAAAAAAGTCTTAAATGATTCAGCCTCTGGGCTTGACCTCTGCATTTGCATAAAGATTTGGTCTTGAGATTTTTACTTTCCTTTACAGGCCAATGGCTCAACCAATACTTGAATAAACTTTACATTGCCTCTCTCATGGGTCCTTGATAGCTCCTGTCTTCTGATTATTTTCTTTTTTTTAGACACAAAGTCTCACTTTGTCACCCTCAGTTGAGTGCCATGGCATGACATCTCACAGCAACCTTCAGCTCTTGGGCTTAGGCGATTCTCCTGCCTCAGCCTCCCGAGTAGCTGGGACCACAGACACCCACCACAATGCCTAGCCATTTTTCTGTTGTAGTTTGGCTGGGGCCGGGTTTGAACCCACCACCCTCAGTATATGGGGCTGGCGCCCTACTCACTGAGCCACACAGGTGCCGCCCTTCTGATTATTGTCATTCCATAAACCCTCTTTTATGCTACCTGTGTGGTGGCTGTCTGGTTCCCTTGAAATTATGTCCATGAGCTCAAGGAAATGACCCAAGACCTGTCTGTTGTAAGAGCAAAGGGAAATTAGAAATACCAAACAAATACCCCAATTTGAATATAAAGATTTTGCTCTCTTCCTTTTTCTTAAAAATTTTTATGTAGAAAATCATGTATGTAAATGTTTTCTGCCTCTTTGAAATGTAAGTACATAATTTTACCAAATAAATAATCTTTTTACCTCTTTTTGAAATTCAGGTTTGTCATACTCCAGGGCCCAGGACTCATTGCTTTGAAATATACATAGTCCTGGAGATAGTGACCTTTGTCAGAGTTCCTGTTGTGGTGCCGGACCTCCCGTTAGTGTGCCCTTGGCTCCTTGTTTGAAACTTTCTTCCATCATGTAGACAAATAGAAGATTTTTCTGTCCTTTGAATATAGTCCAGTATAAACACAAAAGGCCTTTCCAATTAGAAGGTGAATTTAGGTTGAACTATATATGACCAATGGTGCTGTCACGTCTTCTAAGTGAGGACTAATTATGGTGACTTTGTTGATCTTTCCAATCTCGGAGATGAACATCACACTTTGATTTAATTGTGTAATGTGGCAGTTCTTTTTCTGTCTACCATTTTGAAGGTTATTTTGGAGTTGGAAAGAATTATCTTTGTAATTAGAAAGTACTTTCACACACCCTCCAGAGTTACCAGATATGATATAAACACAGTAGAGTCCCAGCTAGTGTTACTCTAGGTGGCACTTTTCATCTCGGCCTACCTGTCACAACAGACAATTGTACAGCAAAGTCCATGCTGTCCCAAATAATGAAGCCACAACGGTCCATCTGCCTGTTTTCAATATCTATTCTTGAGCAGTTGTAGTACACAGTGTTACAAAAAGTGCCCCTACAGTCACAAAACATAGGGAAAATGCAAAATTAAAGCTCTATGTTGTATCTTTATTTACAAAATAGTTGTTAAAAAAATGTCATAGCTTGGCGCCTGTGGCTCAAGCGGCTAAGGCGCCAGCCACATACACCTGGGCTGGTGAGTTCAAATCCAGCCCAGACCTGCCAAAAAACAATTACAGCTGCAACCAAAAAATAGCCAGTCGTTGTGGCGGGCGCCTGTAGTCCCAGCTACTTGGGAGGCTGAGGTAGGAGAATCGTTTGAGCCCAGGAGTTGGAGGTTGCTGTGAGCTGTGATGCCACAACACTCTACCCAGTGTGACAGCTTGAGGCTCTGTCTCAAAAAAATAAAAAAATGTCACAATACAGGCTGGGCGTGGTGGCTCATGCCTGTTGTAATCTTAGCACTCTGGGAGGCAGAGGTGGGTGGACTTCTTGAGCTCATGAGTTTGAGACCAGCCTGAACAAAAAATGAGATTGCATCTCTACTAAAAATAGAAAAACAGGCAAGAGGATGACTTGAGCCCTAGTTGCAGGTTGCTGTGAGCTATGATGTCACAGCACTCTATCCAGGGCAACAGCTTGAGTCTCTGTCTCAAAAATTTCACAAAACATTTACAAAGTATTCTCTATGGCTTGGCCATCTCTTTTTAAAATTGATATTATTAGACTTGCAGCTGATCCTGAGAGTACGAGGCCAGAAACTCAACCTGAATCACATATGTGCACCGAGTACACTTAAGAATTTCCATTTCCCCATTTGTCCTTTTCCCTACTTCCCACGTATGTACACAGGGCCCTAGCTGCATCCACATGTGACCAAGCCTCAAGTTTGCAGTTTGCAATTTTTAATCCAGGTTTTTATTCAGATACTACTTCCTTCTGTCGGCTCTAGAAATTTTAAAGGGTCAGCATAGAAAGCTATGTTTCAAGATTGTGGTGGGTGGTTTTCCCTGGAAAGAGAGGATTTGTGTTATTACAAAAGTGTTGGGCAAAAAATAAATGAATAACTAAATAAATACTGGTGGTAGGCGAAGTGGCTCCCACCTGTAATACTCACAAGGTGGAAGGCTGATGGCGGTGGAATGCTTGAGGTCAGGAACTTGAGACCAACCTCAGCAAGAGCCAGACCCCATCTCTGGCCTCTGTAGTCCCAACTACTCAGGAGGCTGAGACAAGTTCACTTGAGCCCAGGAGCTGGAGGCTCCTATGATGGCCATGGTACTCTATGGAGGGTGACAAAGCAAAAAGATAAATAAATAAAAGTGTTGAGCAGAAGAGACTCTGCTGTGTTTATTTTCTCTAGCTGAGTGTTACAATAGTCTAGGAGAAGTAACACCAGCAATATGTGAAATTGCTAAAGAAGCCACTTCCTACACCCACTTAACCAGAAAATCTGAGGCAAACCCCAGGTTTACTCATCATTCCTGAAGCCAAACTCAACATATAAGAGTTGTTGGAAGAAAATGCAGTTTATTGGAGAGCAAGATGGGGAGATAGCTGAATAATGTTGGAAAGACCACCTCATGTTCCTCTGCTAACCAAAAGGTGGTGGAAGGGGAAAGGAGTTTGGGAAAGTATGTGCAGGAGCTTTCTATGTGTAGATCCCCCGGCTCGTTGCAATGGTTTCTTGCCATCTGGCAGTCTGCTGGACCCTGACAGAAATGGAGGTTAACTGCTCAGCATCTTCCTTTATAGGCAGTTCTGCAATCTTGGTTCTTTGGTTAATTGCTAAACACCTATTCCTGAAATTCTTAAGCAAGGACATAAATAGCCATTGTAAAAAAAAAAAAAAAAAGTGACTATTTGCTTCAAGATAGAGTAATTGCTGCTCTTGCAGGATCACTTAGAGGGGCCCAGGATACTGAATGCCTTGTGTGGTTATTAAAGCCTGGGAGGTGATGCTTACCTGAGTGGTTCTCAGCCCAGGCTTCCAGGTAGGATTCCATGCCCAGTTTGAAGAAATGCCGTCATCTGTGATTCCGCTTTCCCACAGATTCTATTAAGTCTGTTTCCTCCACATGGTATTAATTATTACCTCCATGTGATGCTAAGATTAGGCCAGTGTCAAGCATGAGAGTTTTAAAATGTGTTGAGCCTTTTCTCCCAAGGGAGGTCACAGGGCCAGCCCTGCTTGTGCTTCCTGGGGACAGGACAGCACCACCACCATTACCTTGCCATAGATGAAATCGCTAGCAGAGAGGGCAATTGAGGGCAAGAAATATGAAAGTCACACTTTGGCCTTTATGTGAAAACTCCTTGTTTGTGATTGTGTCCTGTAATAAAGAACAGGATTCATTTCTTTTTTCAAGTTTTCTCAGCCTGTGGATGTGGTGGGAGTGGGTGAAGGGGTTGTGCTGATGCCCTTAAAGCCATATAATCAAGATGCAGGTGGAATATATAGCCTGGTAATCTCACCTGAGAAGGAAATCAAGGGCAGGCAGGGAAAGAGAAAGAACTGGTTGCTTCTTAGCTAAATGTGTCCTAACGCAGGGCTGTGACTGCCTTTTCTCCTGCAGTATCTCGCGTTTGGAAGTTGAAAACCTTCTCTGCTTGTGATATTCTTGCCTCATGAACTTGTTTCAAATACTCTTTTGCCCTTTTCTTGTAATAGTGAAGAGGCTCTGAGAAATCCTTCTCCCCTGTGTATACAGCAGTGTCTTCTCTCCATTCTCTCCATCCCAATTCCCATATGACCTGGAGAATTTTCATCACAAATTTATGTCTATAAAAAATTATGTTCTGTAATTCTGCATATGTTCCCTTCGTGCCTATTTTGAATGGAAATAAGTAGATCCGCATGTTTCCCGGTGTGGATGATGTTGGGTCATTGGATGTCAGCAAAGAAGGGGGCTGTGTACTGTTCAGTTTCAGTCCAGAAGCTCCCTCAGTGCTGTGTAAAATAAGGTGACACATGTGCAGTTTTACAGAAGATGGCATTTATGGCCTAAAGTAACTCAAAGTTCTCAAAATCAGAATTATTAGAAAAGCCTTCATTTCTAGGATGTTAAGGAGAGTTTTTAAAGATAGCATTAGAGATTGGGAGATAGGGCAGATACCTGTCCCTTCAACTTTTTTTTTTGAGACAGAGCCTGAAGCTGTTGCCCTTGGTAGAGTGCTTTGGTGTCACAGCTCAGAGCAACTTCCAACTCTTGGGGTTAAGCGATTCTCTTGCCTCATCCTCCCAAGTAGCTGAGACTGCAGGCTCCTGCCACAATGCCTGGCTATTTTTTGGTTGTAGTTGTCATTAGTATTTAGCAGGCCCAGGCTGGATTTGAACCCACCAGTGTATGTGGCTGGCACCCTTGCCACTGAGCTTCAAACGCCAAGCCTATAGTTTCAACTTTGAAAAAAAATTTTTTTTAACTGTTTTTTTTTTTTATCAGAATATGATCGTGTACTTTTGGGAGAGTATCAACTCATAGGCACCTTCTGAGATTCTCTTTTTATACCTTGTTTGGAAAATAAAGGCTCTAATGGTTGTTTACTGGGTCACCTTCAACTTGGAAAATCCAGTCTAACATGTGATAAAATATTATTTATCATGGGACAGAAATATTGTCATCCCTGTTGAGCTTATTAGAAATTCAAAAATGAAGCTTCACTCATTTTCTCCTAAATAAAAAACTGCGTTTGAGGCTTAGATCCTGTAGCACAGTGGTTACTTGCCAGCTACATCCACAAAAGCTGGCATGTTTGAGCCCTACCAGGCCAGCTAAACAACAATGACAACTGCAAGGAGAAAATAGCCAGGTGTTGTGGTGGGCGTCTGGAGTCCCAGCTACTTGGGATGCTGAGGCAAGAGAATCACTGAAGCCCAGAAGGTGGAGGTTGCTGGGAGTTGTGATGCCATTGTGCTCTACTGAGGGCGACACAGTGAAACTATGTCTCAAAAAAAAAAAAAAAACCCCACAAAAAACTGCATTTGACAAGATCTCCAGTTCATGCTTGTACACAGTAAACTCTTAAGGCTTCCACTTAGCTCACCAGGATATTTTCACGTAAGAAATACGCACAGCTTATAGTGTATAATGTAAGTAGGCGCAAGAATCCACATGCTCGTATTGGTGGCCTCATTTTTGCATCATAACAGCAAAAAGCACAGTTTCTACACTGGGATTGTGGGTGTTATCCCATCCTCTTTCCTCAGTGTTAGAGCGCACATGAGGGAACATCTCCCTGCTGTACATAATACTATTCAGTCATGTAAGTCAAAAGAAGTTCTCACCCACTCATTTATACAAAAATGAAATTAAATCTTTCCATAGCATCATGATAAATAGTGCTTTTTAGTTTTTCATTTTTTTTTTCAGGCACTGTTGACATTCAGAGATGTGTCTATAGAATTCTCTATGGATGAGTGGGCCTGCCTGGACCCTGCTCAGCAGAATTTGTATCGGGATGTCATGTTAGAGACCTACAGACACCTGGTCTTCCTAGGTGAGGATAACTTTTTTTTTTTTTTTGAGACGGAGCCTCAAGCTGTCCCCCTGGGTAGAGTGCTGTGGCATCACAGCTCACAGCAACCTCCAACTCCTGGGCTCAAGCGAGTCTCTTGCCTCAGCCTCCCAAGTAGCTGGGACTACAGGCTCCCACCACAATGCCAGCTATTTTTTGGTTGCAGCTGTCATTGTTGTTTGGCTGGCCGGGCTCAATGCGAACCTGCAACCTTAGGTGTATGTGGCTGGTGCCTTAGCCACTTGAGCCATAGGCGCCTAGCCGAGGATAACTTCAATACACAGTTCCTACTATACACTAAGCATTTCATGTTGTTTCCTTGTAGTTGGGTTGTGTATAGATTCTTCTTTGACTGCATTATTTTCAGATAGTTGTTTCTAAGGAAAACAAAAGTTTTTCAGAAAAGAAATTTTCAGATGTTATCTTGTCATTAATCTTAGCTTTTCTTGAGCTAATAAATATCCTCCCTTACAATGATGGTAATTTCAAAAATGTAGAGGCTTAGAATTGTTGCCCATACCTTTAAGTCTAGTTTCTAGCCCCAAATTTTATTTCCATAGTACTGGGTGGGGGAGGAGCATTTTAAATGCTTTTACAATATTCTAAGGTTTCTGTCCGAAACCTCTAATTTTAGATTATTCTTTTAGGATCTCTCAAATGTTGTGTTCTCTACTCTTCGAAGGTACTAGATTGTTAACTGGTGAAGCCCAACGAGCATCATGTTATCTTTTTTTCCTAATGAAACAGGGCTTGCTGTCTCTAAGCCAGACCTCATCACCTGTCTGGAGCAAAGGAAAGAACCCTGGAAGGTGAAGACTCACCAGGCAGTGGTCAAGCGCCAAGGTAGGTTGGAGTGAATGAAGCAGATAACACTGGTCAGGTCCCAAGTTGAAGGAGGAAACCAAACAATGCAAGGTGATTAGGGAAGCTCAGCTTAATTGGAAATGACTTCTGGGAAGCCTGAGTTTCTTTCTCTTGTTGTTACATAAAGGCACCTCTGTTCTTGTATTCATTTCTTATGTTTATTTTCTCATTGAGACAAAGTCTCATTGCATTGCCCATCAGACCAGTGTGCCATGGCATCAGCGTAGCACAGAGCAATCTTAACCGTCTTGTTTCAAGTGATTTTTCGGTCTCAGCTTCCAAGTAACTTTGAGCACAGGTTTCTCCACAAGGCCTGGCTAATATTTTTAATATTTTTACTGTTTTTAGTAGAATCAGAGTCTTGCTCTTGGTCAGGCTTATCTCAAACTTACAAACTCAAGCAATCCTCTCACCTTGGCCTCTCAGCTGCTAGGTTTACATGTGTGAGCCACCATACCTGGCCCTATTCTTCTTTTTAATTTTTTTGAAATTTGTCTTACATTGTCACCCTGGGTAGAGTTCCGTGGTATTATAGCTCATAGCAACCTCAAACTTTTGGATTCAAGGAATCCTCTTGCTTCAGCCTCCCAAGTAGCTGGGACTACAATGCCTGCCACAATGACCAGCTAGTTTTTCTTTTTAAGAGATGTAGTCTTGCTGTTGCTCAGACTGGACTCCTACTGGTTGAGCTCAAGCAATCCACCTGCCTTGCCCTTCCAGAGTGCTAAGACTATAGTTGCCTGGCCTTTTCCTTTTAATTTTTATAAGGAGTTTAGTTTTCAGTGATGTTCTTTCTAGTTTACAGTTAGAAGAACGAACTTTCTATGGCTTATCCAGAACTGCAAAATCTGACTGCTGTTTGATTGATTTTCAGCACATAAAAATATTTTTGTATTTTTGAGGATCTCTGAAACACTTTTAAAAAATTTTCTTTAAGCTCGGTGCCTATAGCTCAAGTGGCTAAGGAACCAACCATATATACCAGAGCAGGCAGGTTCAAATCCATCCTGGGCCTGCCAAATAACAGTGGCCACTGCAACCAAAAAATAGTCAGGCATTGTGGCGGGCACCTGTAGTCCCAGCTACTTGGGAGGCGGAGGCAAGAGAATCCTTTAAGCCCAGGAATTGGAGGTTGCTGTGAGCTGTGATGCCGAGCCACTCAACCGAGGACTATAATTTGAGGTTCTGTCTTTTTTTTTTTCTTTCTTTCTTTTATTTCTTATAGCATAACTGTGTACATTAATGCAATCATGGGGGACAATGTGCTGTTTTCATATACATTTTGAAATACTCTCATCAAACTGGTTAACATAACCTTCATGTCATTTTCTTAGTTATTGAGTTAAAATGTTCATACTCTGCTTTTAGAAAGATTCACTTGCACCCTTGTTAAGATAAACCAGAGGCTCTGTCTTAAAATAAAAGAATTTTTTATCATTAAGCAGGCTTAGTGGCTTACATCTACAGTCCTAGCACTCTTGGAGGATGAGGTGGGATGATCATTTGAGTTCAGGAGTATAAGACAAGCCTGAACAAGAGTGAGTTCCTTTCGCTACTAAAAATAAAAAACAATAGCTAGGCAGTGTGGTGGTTGCCTGTAGTGCCAGTGACTTGGGTGGCTGAGGCAGAAGGAATACTTCAACCTAGGAGTTTGAGGTTGTTGTGAATTAGGCTGATGCTGTGGCACTTTGACCTGGGCAACAGCATGAAACTATGCCTCAAAACAATTTCTTTTTTCTTTAGCACAGTGGTTCTCAGCCTCCCTAATGCTGATATGTATTTTCATTGTTAAAAAGGGGTCACAAACCACAGTATCTTGTTCAAAATGTGAGAGTAAGCAGTTAATACTAGTATTTGGTTCAGGCATCTCAGGACACTTCAAAGAGATGGCATGTGTCTTTTGCTTTATAGCTTTTTATTCAATGAAAGTTTCAAATAAGGCTCGGTGCCTGTGGCTCAAGTGGCTAAGGCGCCAGCCACGTACTCCCAAGGTGGCGGGTTCAAATCCAGCCTGGACCCGCCAAACAACAATGATGGCTGCAGGCTCGGCGCCTATAGCTCAACCGGCTAAGGCGCCAGCCACGTACACCTAAGGTGGCGGGTTCGAATCCCCAGCCCGGACCCGC
>NW_003852784.1:162911-164312 GCF_000181295.1 Otolemur garnettii
AAAAAAAAAAAAAAGAAAGAGTCTCAAGCTGTTGCCCTTGGTAGATTGAGGTGGCACCATAGCTCACAGCAACCTCAAGCTCTTGGGCTTAAGTGATTTTCTTGCCTCAGCCTCCCAAGTAGCTGGGACTAAAGGTTCCTGTCACATCACCGGGATATTTTTTGATTGTAGTTGTAATTTGTTGTTTGGCAGGCCGGGGCTGGATTCGAAACCACCAGGTTGCTGTATGTGGCAGGCGCCCTAGCTGCTGAGCACAGGCGCTGAGCCCAACTTCTCAACTCCCCCAAATGTAAAACAAAGCTCATGTAATTTAACTTCAATATTTTCGTCATATGAACTGTGATAAATAGTTTAATTTCTGTATGCTGTAATATTTCCACTTTATTTTATTTTATTTTTTTGAAAGAGAGCCTCAAGCTGTCACCCTGGGTAGAGTGCTGTAGCATCACAGCTCACAGCAACCTCCAACACCTGGGTGTAAACTATTCTCTTGTCTCAGCCTCCCAAGGAGCTAGGACTAAAGGTGCCTGCCACAACACCTGGCTACTTTTTGGTTGTAGTTGTCACTGTTCTTTGGCAGACCTGTGCTGCATTCAAACCTGCCAGCTCAGGTATATGTGGCTGGTGACTTAGCCGTTTGAGCTACAGGCGCCGAGCCCCAATTTCTCAACTTTAATATAGTTAAAGGTATCTACTCCGTACATTTCTTACACATACTCTGTATTGGGGAGTTATAGTATTCCTGAGCATAGATTAAATGCACTCTTGTTACAAAATCACTCTTATAAACTTTTCTGAGACGGTTTCTCATTCTATCACCCTGGGGTTGAGTTCAGAGGCATTGTAGATCACAGCAACGTCAAACTCTTGGATATAGGTGATCCTCTCTTTTCAGCACCCCAGTAGGTGGGACTGGAGACATCTGCCACAGTGCCTAAGTAGTTTTTCTATTTTTAGTAGAGAAGGGGTCTTGATCTTTCTCAGGCTGTTCTCGAACGCCTGAGCTCAGGTGATCCACCTGCCTTGGCCTCCTAAAGTGATTAAGATTACAGATATGGGCCACAATACATGTCATAAATAATCCTCATTTTATAACAATCTCTTGCTTAGGTTATGCTTATGTGGACGGTATTATGCACACATATGCACACGCACACACACGGAAACACTGTAGACCTTTGTAAGTTGACTACTCAAGTGATCATAAAAATCTCGGCAAGGCTCGGCGCCTGTGGCTCAAGCAGCTAAGGCGCCAGCCACGTACACCTAAGGTGGCGGGTTCGAATCCCCAGCCCGGGCTGGCCAAACAACAATGATGGCTGCAACCAAAAAATGGCCAGGCGTTGTGGCGGGCGCCTTTAGTCCCAGCTACTTGGGAGGCTGAGGCAGGAGACTCGCTTG
>NW_003852784.1:167397-168344 GCF_000181295.1 Otolemur garnettii
TGCCCGCCACAATGCCCAGCTGTTTTTTGGTTGCAGCCATCATTGTTTTGGCGGCCCTGGCTGGATTCGAACCCACCACCTTAGGTGTATGTGGCTGGCGCCTTAGCCGCTTGAGCTACAGGCACTGAGCCAATCTGAAATTTTTAAAAAGAGAGAAGAAAAAAATAAAAGCTAGGTTCTTAAATTAATAACCAGGCAGTTGTTTCTTCCTTTGCTTTTGCCATGATTTATTTCTTATGTTTGGAATCAATGATGTTATACATACATGCTTATATTATATAAGATATGTAATGTACCTAAAGGAGGTTTGTGAGTCTATATAATAGATAGTGAGGATTTCTTTGTAAAGGAGCCTATTCTATTACTACTACATATCTCTCTTGCCTGTTTAGGCCACAAGTGTATATTGTCTGATATAATTATAGCTACTTCACCCACTTTGAGTTACTATTTGCTTGGCATACAGATTTTTTGTCTTTTTACTTGTAGCCTACTTGAGTTCATAAAGCTACAAGGAGTTTTCTCTAGATTTAATATTGTAGAAACTCATTTTTTGTAAGTCTATTCATCCATATCATCTTTTTAGATTATTGAGTTAATTACATTAAATATAAATGAATTAAAGTTACTATTAATTTATTTGTTCTAGGTATTTTCTCCTCATTTCTTCTCTTGCTACCTTTATTTCTGTTTTATTGATTTTCATAATTAGTCTTATTGCTTTTTTAATTTACTTTACATGAATTCTATAGATATTTTCTTTCTGAACACCTTGAAGAATGGAAATTATAAGAAGAAAGTTCTTAAAGATAAAACAACATTATTAATATTATTCAGACTCATATCAAGCTAACTTCAATTCAATGCAAAAATTATAACTCTTTGTATTCCTTATTTTGTTATTCTATGGTTTTTGTTTTGTTTTGTTTTGGTTTTTGTGAGAGTCT
>NW_003852784.1:169365-170463 GCF_000181295.1 Otolemur garnettii
CTTGAGCCCAGGAGTTGGAGGTTGCTGTGAGCTGTAATGTCACGGCACTCTACTCAGGGGGACAGCTTGAGGCTCTGTCTCAAAAAAAAAAACAAAAAATGAGGCGGCACCTGTGACTGACTGGGTAGAGCTCTGGCCCCATAAACCAAGGGTGGCGGGTTCAAACCCATCCCCAGCCAAATTGCAACAAAAAAATACCTGGGCAATGTGGTGGGCGCCTGGAGTCCCAGCTACTCCAGAGGCTAAGGCAAAGAGAACAGCCTAAGCCCAGGAGTTGGAGATTACCGTGAGCTGTGTGATGCCACGGCACTCTATAAAGGGTAATAAAGTGAGACTCTGTCTCTACAGAATAATTAAATAAATAAAAATAAATAAAAGTGCTTTTTGCCCTGTCATTATAATACAAAATTTTACTGAAATGTACTTAGTTTTTTTTTTTTTCAGATTTACTTATTGTTATCTAATTTAGCATTGTTCTGAAGCATAATTTCACTTTCAATGAGAGGGGCTTCCTTTGACAATTCTTCTTTGGCACTTTTCAGCATTCATTTATCTTGATAAATGTCTATTTTTTTTTATTTATCTTGAAGGTATATTTTGCTGAATATAGTGGATAAAGTACATGTGTTTTGAAATTTCTGTTCTTTCAGCACTTTGACTATATCATCCAACTCTTTTTTGATAGGGAAGGTGTGTGTTGAAAAATCCACTAATAATCTCAGAAGAACATGCTTGGAGATGACACATCTGTTTCCTTTAGTGGCTTTCAGGATACTCTTGTGTGATTTTCATATCTTTGATCTTCATGTGTCTTTTTATGGATCTCTTTGTGTTTCTACTAGCTGGAGTGTGGTGAGCTTGATATTCTGTATTCTTTTTCTTCCCTTTGAAAATTTCTCAGTATTTTCCACTGTGTTCTTCAGCATAGGAATTTCTCTCTTTTTTTTTTGTTTTTGTTTTTTTGTTTGGTTTAGTTTTTTTTTTTTTTTTTTTTTGCAGATTGTGGCTGGGGCTGGGTTTGAACCCATCACCTCTGGCATATGGGGCCAGCACCCTACCCCTTTGAGCCACAGGTGCCACCCGAATTTCTCTTTTTTT
>NW_003852784.1:170483-171601 GCF_000181295.1 Otolemur garnettii
TTTTTTTTTTTTTTTTTTGCAGTTTCTGGCTGGGGCTGGGTTTGAACCCATCACCTCTGGCATATGGGGCCAGCACCCTACCCCTTTGAGCCACAGGTGCCACCCGAATTTCTCTTTTTTTTAAGCTTTACTTTTTTGTTGATATCTCCATTTTTATGATTTTATTTATTTTTTTGTATCATTCCCATTTCACTCATTTGCCATTATGAAGATAAAACTCCTAGGTAATTTAGATTACTCCATTTTTTATGGTTGATTCTACATTATTTATTTTGTTTCTTTGGGTTATGTCACCCTATTATTTTTTACATGTTGCAATCTTTCATTGATTTTTGAGGATCACAAAAGGCACCTTTCTTTTGTTTTCTTTGAGACAGAGTCTCACTATGTGACCCTTGGTAGACAGCCGTGGCATCATCGCTCACAGCAGCCTCAAACTCTCAAGCTTAAGGGATTCTCTCTTCTCAGCCTCCCAGGTGCCCACCACAGCACCTGCCTATTTTTTGTTGCAGTTCTTATTGTTGTTAAGCTCACCCAGGCTGGGTTTGAACCCACCAGCCTCAGGGTCTGTGGCTGGCACCTAAACCACTGTGCTATGGGCACCCAGCCACATAAAGCACCTTTCAGAAAATCCATGATGTCGCTTTATCTTATAGGACTCTGACACAAATTATACTAAAGATTTGAGGCAGTTCAGTATACATTCTGAAAGTGTTTTGCCTGTGGAATTGTGTGGATATTTTCTAGCTGAAGCACTTTCCCCTCATTTCCTCCTCAGAGCTTGTAATCACCTATTGTCTTAGAGTCTCTGTTGTGCTGTAACAATATTTTACCTTTGGTTTCAGCTCCCCCTGTCAGTTTCATAAAACATAGCAGCATTTCCTTCTGCACTCTCACTCATGGGAGACAAAACCTATCTTTAGAAAAGCCAATAGAGGCGTGGCGCCTATGGCTCAAGTGGCTAAGGCGCCAGCCACATACACCTAAGATGGCAGGTTCAAATCCAGCCCAGGCCTGCCAAATGACAGCTGCAACCAAAAAATAGCCGGGTGTTGTGGCGGGCACCTGTAGTCCCAGCTACTTGGGAGGCTGAGGCAGGAGACTCACTTGAGCCCAGG
>NW_003852784.1:171987-174449 GCF_000181295.1 Otolemur garnettii
AAGCAGGTCTCTATTTTTCTTTTGAGGAAAAAGTTTAGTTTCATGTGGACAATGCTGTTTTCAAATTGGGGAATGTCTGTGGTCTATAAGTACAACAAACTTTTCTTCCCATACTTTGTACCAATGGTCATTATAATTTTTTTCTTATTTTATTTTATATAGTTATATATTTTTGAGACAGAGTATCTTTCACCACGGATAGAGTGCTATTATTATAGTTAACAGCAATCTTAACCTCCTGGGCTCAGGAGATAACTTTTGCTTCAACTTCCTGAGTTGCTGGCACTGCAGGTGTCTGCCACACGTCCCACTAATTTTTTCTATTTTTGATATAAACAGGGTTTCACTCTGGCTCAGACTGCTCTCATGCCTATGGTGAACCAATCCACCCACTCACTCTCCCAGAGTGCTATCTTTACAAACATGAACCACTGTACCCGGCATGTATATGCCTCTTCATATTGTGATCACCTGGTGGACTGAAAATTCTCACTTGCTTTTTATAATTGCTAAAATGCTGTATTTATTTCTTACTTATATGTATCTCAAAAATTATTAGGACATGTGTGCTGTACTATGCCATCTTGCTACTGTGCTGGGCATAATTTTATAGACAAAATTTTTAATGTATATTCATTTAATTGTGATGAAACTCAATGGCATAATTTTGTATTTTTAAATTTCTTTCAGTTATATCTAATCATTCCATCCAGAGCAATTCACAAGTGTTGGGCGTGAATATTTTATTACCAGAGATAATCCTGAGAAGATATGAAAATGATAGCCCTGAGAATTTAAACTCAATAAAAGACTGGGATAGGGTGTATGAGTATAAGCAGCAGAAAGTATGTTACAAGGTACTAGACGAAAGTTTAACAGCTATGCATTGTAAAATCTACCAATACAATAAATGTTTTAGAGTTGTCAGAAAATTATCAAATGTAAATAGACACAAGATGATGCATACCAGGGAGATAACATTTGAGTGTAAAAAATATGGGAAAGTCTTAAAACTATGCTCAAACTTTGGTAAACATGAGATAACCCATTGTGTGGAAAAGCAGTACAAATGTAAAGAATGTGGCAAAGTCTTTAAATCTCCCTCAAGACTGTCTAATCACAGGGGACTTCATACTGCAGAGAAAATCTCCCATTGTGAGAATGATGACAAATGTCTTAGCCGCAGCAAAAAATATTCTAACTATAAGACAATTTATAATGTAGAAAATCTCTACAACAAAAAAAGAAAATTGCAGGTCAATGTCCCTTATGAATAGAAATGCAAAAATTCTCAATATAATATTAGCAAACTAAATTCAGCAGCACACTAAAAATTAATACACTAAGCTGGGTGTTATGCCGGGCACCTATAGTCCTAGCTACTTGGGAGGCTGAGGCAAGAGAATCGCACAAGCCCAAGAGTTGGAGCTGTGATGCTACAGCACTCTACCCAAGGTGACGTAGTGAGAATCTGTCTCAATAAAACAAAACAAAACAGAACAAATTACACTAGAAGCAAGTGGGCTTGCTTCCCAGAAATGCAGGCTTGGTTCAACATATTTCATCACATGAACAGATGACCATATAATCATCACAATAGGTACAAAAAAAATTTGAAAAATTCCAGCACAATTTCATGGTAAAAACCCTCAACCAACTAGGAATACAAGGGACATATCTAAAAATTATAAAAGCCATATATGAAAAACTGAGCCAACATCATGCTGAACAAGGAAAAGTTGAAAAGTGTAACAATACAAGCATCCCTACTGTCACCACTAACGTTCAAGCATAGTGCCAGAAGTCTTAGCCAGAGTAATCAGGGAAGAGAAAGAAATTAAGGGTACCCAAGTTGGAAAAGAGATGATCAAAGTACTCCTCTTCACTGACAACATGATCTTGTGCCTAGAAAATTCCAAAGACTCCAACAAGAGTTTCCTGGATTTGGCAAATAAATTCACCACAGCCTCAGGATATAAAATCAATGTACCCAAAGCAAGAGCATTTTTATGTACCAACAGCAGTCAAGTTGAGAGTCAAATCAAAGACTCAATACCTTTCACAATAGCAACAAAGAAAATAAAATACGTAGAAATATATTTAACCAAGAAGGTGAAAAATTTCTACAAGGAGATCTACAAAAGACTAAGGAAAAATATCATGGAGAAAGCAAACACGTGAAAATAAAACACATGTCATGTTCATGGATTAAAAGAATCAAGATTATTAAAATATTCATACTGGACAAAGTAATTTACCAATTTAATGCAATCTCCATCAAAATACCAGTGTCAGTTCGGCGCCTGCGGCTCAAGTGGCTAGGGCACCAGCCATGTACACCACCCAAGGTGGCAGGTTCGAATCCAGCCAGGGCCCACCAAACAACAATGACGGCTGCAACCAAAAAAAAAAAAGACAAAAACTTGGGTCGGCGCCTGTGGCTCAAGTGGCTAAGGCACCAG
>NW_003852784.1:176354-177694 GCF_000181295.1 Otolemur garnettii
AAAAAAAAAAAAAAAAAAAAAAAGAGAATAGGCTCTTTTGAAGAAAACCAAAGTTTGCTAAATGTATTTACTCATGTACATCACACTATCTAATTTTCGCTATAATGTTATGAGTGATATCATTTGAATGATGATCTTTGCGCACTTTCTTGTGTTGATAAATTATTGTCTATATAATCTGAAAAATTTTTTTCATTATATTAGAAAAGATGAAGAGTCATTTCATCAATAATTTAACAATGTTAAAAAATGTTGTAAGACTTAAGACTGTTCATTGAGAAAATAAAGTGATCATGACAATTGCAGATGGTTCAGAGGCAATATTTGGTAAAGTGGAAAACAGCAGCAATTTCAAAGAAGGAAAACAACTTTCTCATCAATATTGGTTCCATAAAAATATCTTTATAAAATGCAAAAGTAGGATAAAAATAAACCATTCTACACATGATTGAATGACTGCAGTATATTGACTATTATTTGGAAATTAAATTTAGTGTGAGATGTAGGTAGAAGCACATTGCTTTCTGACAAGAACATTTATAATTCTCAGCTTTGCTGAGGGAAAGCAGAGGCAAAGAAATTGTCACTGCAAAAGTATGAGACAGAAAAACACTGGAGTTAGTGGATCACAAATCCTGTGCTTCCAATTTTGGGAAACCCTAAAAATCCTTTTGGCACTTGTGTGTTTGTATTTGATATGTGTGTATGCGCATATGCACACATGTGCCTGTGCCCAGAACAAAGAAAATACAAGCATAATATGTAACCAGTTTTTCTAAAGACTAGCAAAGTCTTTTGCCATCATGCTTCTGTGCATTATAGTGAAGTGACAATGAAAGTCACAACAAATGTGTAAATATTAAATTTGTATGGACATATCTAAGATGTAAATTGAAATTTGGTGAAATAGATCTTCTGTTCTCCATGGAAGCTGACTAGTATCAGACAGAGTTCCTTTCTGATGTTATTTACCATGAGTGTATCCAATTCAAACTTTTTTTTTTTTTGAGACAGAGTCTCACTATGTAGCCCTCAGTAGAGTGCTGTGGTGTCACAGCTCACGGCAAACTCAAACTCCTGGGCTTAAGCAATTCTCTTTCCTCAGCCTCCCAAGTAGCTGTGACTATAGGCACACACCACATTGCCTGGCTATTTTTTTGTTGCAGTTGTCAATGTTGCTTAGTTGGCCGGAGCTGGGTTCAAACCTGCCACCCTCCATGTATGTGGCTGGCACTGTAACTACTGTGCTACAGGTGCCAAGCCAATTCAAACGTTTAATAGAAATGTTTTAATTTTTTTAATATTCAGAGACATCAGTTTTCTACTGTTAAATTTTCTTT
>NW_003852784.1:180508-182367 GCF_000181295.1 Otolemur garnettii
AAAAAAAAAAAAAAAAATCTATTAATGTGCAGTCTCATAGGATTTGTGAAGTGAATATGTTCTTCTGGAAACATCAACTATATTTAGATATGATTTACTGAGATATAAGGCAAAAAGTATAAGAAAAGAATTCTCCTACTTTAATTTTTTTAAATTAAAAAAGGACATTTTTAAATTAAAAGAGAACACTTTTCTTATCTCATCACCTTCCTTCTACCACAGCGACTCTTGAGCTCTCACTTTAATAGAGCTGAGAAACAGGCACTCAGCTGAGACGGTGTGTGTGAAAAATAGTAAAGCTCCTAAGGCTTGGTTATAACGAGTAGATGGAATGAGCTCCTCACCCTTGTGACTCAGACTTGTTATGACACCTGTAGAAGTAGGACTAGCTCTGGCTTTGTGATTGTTAGAAAGGAACTTACCTAATTTCTAAAAAACAGCTGAGTTTCCAACTTTTTCATGCCTGAGCTAATTTCCTTAGGTAACTCTGCTGGAGTGGATTGTGTAGGTGAGTCCCTGTCAACAACACAGATGTCTCTCCTTTCAAAAAAAGTGTCATGCCATGTTGAATTTCTTCATGTATACCGGCTAGTTCAAGTGTGATTTTTGGTGACCTCTACACATGTTCTCAAGTGGTCTTAGGGTCACAGCTAGACTATACAGGTCCTTTTTGAGAATAAGAAAAATGTCCCCTTCTCCATAATTATTTAGTGAAAGTCATATTTTCTCCCAAGAACACAGCTCTGAGCCAGAGGATATTGCAAGGAAAATAAACTTCAGAATGTTTTTTATTCTCTTGTCACTTAGGCAGAAAATGCACTATTGACCAAATGAACCTAACAGACATTTTGAGAACTTTTTATTCGACTGCTGGATAATACACATGCTTATTAGCACATGGAATGCTGTCCAGGACAAACCATATATTAGGTCACAAAATTAATTTCCACAAGTTTAAAACATTTACTTCAATAGATTTAGAAGATACAAATGATATTTTTGATACATCATGGAATTGTATAGTAGTGTAATTTGGGCTTTTAATGTACCCATCACTCAAGCAGTGTACATTTTACAAAATAGATAAATTTTTATTTCTCGGTCTCCCCTTCCCCTTATGAGTCTCCAGTGTTCATTACGTCATTCTCTATGACCATAAACACCCACAGCTTAGCTCTCACATATAAGTGTGAACATGTAACATTTGTTTTCACATTTCTGAGTTACTTCATTTAGTATGAATGCCCTCCAGTTTCCTATTCTGCCTACAGGATATAATTAGCTGTTGCCATGGAGACAAAGTCTTGATTTCTTACTTTGTTTTCATCTGGGCATGATTTCTGCACAAAGTGACATCTTACTCCGGTGAGGGTCCTAAAACATCAAAGGTTACAATAGGCTTTATGGGGAACACAACTTGACAGTCCAAGAATAGTTCCCTGAGGCCACAAAGAGGGCCACGCTTGCAGAGGGAGAAATATGTCCAACTTGGCCTTGTCTCCATGAGTGACTGAGGCCAGCTGGCAAACAGAACAAGAGCTGGTCTCTAGTGCTGGGAACCTGCTAGTCAGCTCCCAGACAAGCCCCCCACCAATGCCCATTAACTACAACTCTGAGTCACTGCAGTTTCTCCCCAGGGTTCTCTCTCAATGGTGGGCCCCTATACCCAGGCCTGCTCCAGAGATGGTATAGAGCTGAAACCTGCCTGCCTAGTGCCTCTGGAGTTCACTCCCTAGCTCAGGCCTGTCCAGAAGACCCACAGGGGGCTCAGCACCTATAGCTCAACCGGCTAAGGCGCCAGCCACATACACCTAAGGTGGCGGGTTCGAATCCCCAGCCCGGACCCGCCAAACAACAAC
>NW_003852784.1:182558-183791 GCF_000181295.1 Otolemur garnettii
AAAAAAAAAAAAAAAAAAAAAAGAAGACCCACAGGGACTCAGTCTCTGGTCCATTCTCTCCACTACCTTCACTTGGAGGGATGAACCCTCTGGGAGCTCGGACCTATCCAGTTGCCACTCCCCCACTGCAGTGTAGGAGCTGGGGAGACTCTAGCTTCCCTTTGCCCCTGAATGGTGACTGTTTGTTAGAGTGCCATTAGAAAGAAAGCTGTCATTCTTTTTGTATCCTTTCTTTTTTCTCCTTTTCCTCCCAATCTTAATAATAAAAGATGTCTGTGATCATTTTAAGAAGGTTCTCCAGATAATCTGTGCCTAGAACCAATTTCTGGAGTTTTCTTCTAATTTCTGGAACCATCTGAATGATAAATTTATCTTTTAAAATAATTTGGAACTCTGGCTCAGCGCCTGTGGCTCAAATGGCTAAGGTGCCAGCCATATACACCTGACCTGGTGAGTTCGAATCCAGACCAGGCCTGCCAAACAACAATGACGACTGCAACCAAAAAATAGCCAGGCATGTGGTGGGTGCCGGTAATCCCAGCTACTTGGGAGGTGGAGGCAGGAGACTCGCTTGAGCCCAGGAGTTTGAGGTTGCTGTGAGCTATGACATCACAGCACCCTACTGAGGGTGACAACAGGAAACTCACAAAAATATATATATATATTAGCTTTGGAAGGAGAGCAGGAGCACTCATGCAAAAGTCTAATCTCTTCCAGACGGTTCTGTGGGAGATTTCAGGACGGGAGCATACTTAGACCAGGGTCAAAGAAAGAATGGAGCAGGGCTGTGGCATGGAGCAGGCTCTGGGCTTTTCACCTCAACACTGCTTACTTGTTCCTAAGTCTGCCCAAGACAAATATCACTCACAGAGTTTGTTTAATTTTATTTTTCTGTTTTTTGGTGACAGAGTCTCACTTTATTGCCCTTGGTAGAGCCATGTGTCACAGCTCACAGCAACCTCCAACTCCTGGGCTTAGGGGATTCTCTTGTTTCTGCCTCCCAAGTAGGTGTGACTACAGGCACCCAACACAATGCCCGGCTATTTTTTGTTGCAGTTTGGCTGGAGCTGGGTTTGAACCCACCCTCAGTATGTGGGGCTGGCGCCCTACTCACTGAGCCACAGGTACTGCCCTTTCTTTTTAGTTTTTAAAACTTCTATTTTTAGTTTTTTTATGTTTTTATTTTATATTATCTACAAAGCAGAAGTTTTCCCCTTAACTTAAAAGTTGACC
>NW_003852785.1:0-2269 GCF_000181295.1 Otolemur garnettii
CCACCTATCCAGGGACATCTTCTTTCACTCTCCTATTCTAGGTAAGATGTAGACTTCCTGGGCCTCACAAGCATCTAACTACCTCTGATCACTCCCCCACTCCCTCCTTCTCCCTTCTCTCTAGTGCCTTTTAAATGCTGAAGTTTCCACCCTCCTCTTTGGAAAGACACAGTTTGTCTGTGGTTCTCTTTTCCCCCTGGATGTGTTCTCAAAAATCTTGGCTTAATAAACCTTCATTGCTTGATACTTTTGTCTCAGCCATTTATTTGGGTTGATATCTGAATCACACTGAACATATAAAATCCATGAGATCATTAATGCTATTTTTAAAAGAAAAAGTCTGTTCTATTCCTACTATAGGTGGTTTATATCTAACTCCTTATTCTGAAAATGGTAAATAAAAGAATTAAACATTTATCCTGCCATTCTAGAAGAAAATTTATTTCAGGATAAACAACTCCAGCTAACAGAGAAAAGTTATCCATAGAAAAATTCATGCTAATAAATGTAAAAACATAACATAATTAGAAGATCTGATTTTACAGTATCTTTAATAGATGTAAAAATATTATTTGAAAGGTTAATGGACACTGGATCTCAAATGATATCTCTCAATGACATCTATATCCAAATTACCATCCAAAGAATGGTACTTTGAATTACCATCCAAATTTCTGGCACAAAGTAAATCAAAATCATTTTATAATGAGGGATCTGGTCATGAGCATCTGAGCATCATTAATGGTAAGACAAAGATACTGCTGTATGCCATGTAACATGTAGTCATGGGAAACACGGGAATACCTACGATGTGTTCTTAACAAAAACGTTTAACCTCATTCCAATCACGTCTTCAGATCTAATGTGTACTTTATAAGAAAAAGAGGATATAAAAATAAGTTAAGTGACACCTGAGGAAACAATCCGACAAATCCAAAAGGCAGAACACTCTACAGAAGAAACAAGTGAATGTCATGGGAGGACAAAGGGCCGGGAGGTTGCTCTACACTAAGAGACCTTAACAATAACAACCTATCACCCCCCAAAATCCTTGTCACTTGAGTGCATCTCAGTTTGAGAAATATGAATAATAGATGCCACATTATTACATTAATAGCACTATTCTCATGTACTAAAATGGCTTTATTTTTTAGAGATTTGTACTAAAGTATAGGGGCAAAATGTTATTATCCATGCAACTTTTTAAAAAATATACAGACCAAAAAAAAAAAAGCAAATACATGAAAATGTTATCAAATTTTAAATCTTAATGAAATAATGAGTAATCATTATAATTTTATTTGAATTTATTTATAATAAAAGTAAAAAAAGAAATGAGGAAACAAAAAAAACTCCTCAAATTATTTTTATAAATGTTCAAAAAACATGGTTTTACTAAGAAGTGAATTTACAATACTGTAACTCTAGAGGTCAGTATTTTGTAAGAGAATAAAGTAGTATACCTCAGTAGATTCTACCAGAAAAATTTTAGATAAGAATTACTAACTTAATATTTTAAAAATTGTATTTGCTACATTCAATCATTAATACTTAGGTGAACACAATTTTTTTAAGTGCTTAAAAAAATACAGTAGGTGCTTAAATAAGTATAAATGATTGATAATGATAAAATAATATTAAAATAGTAGCTATAAAATATTTTTATTTTACCTGTAAGAAATGCTAAAAAGCCCAGTAGTAAATAAAAAATGGTTGGTACTTTCCTACACAGAATCCAGACATTATAACTTATTATTAATAGCTATAAATTTCCACTGGGTAAATGTGAAGTTGACCCTTGAACAACTTGGGTTTGAAATGTGTGGGTCCACGTATACCAAAACTTTTTTCAATAAATATATTTAAAACATTGTTTTGAGATTTGCTACAATTCCAAAAACTTATGAATAAATCACATAGCGTAGAAATAGTAAACATGTTTTTTAAAACTTTTTAAAGAGTGCATAAAATATATGTAATGCTAGTCTATTTTATCATTTTCTACAAAAAAAAATACACCTCTTATAAAAAGTTAAAAACGTATTATAATTTATGTACACAAGCACTTAAAGAGCACACACAGCCCCTCTAGTAACGTCCCCATTGCACCCAGGTATGCATGCTTTCTCTTCATTGGCCCCTGGGGTTTTGAACTGTAGTCCCCTTTTCACCCGGGGGTGCCTGCTTCCTCCTCATTGGCCCCGGGGTTTCTAATTGAATTCCCCATTTCACCTGGGGGTGCCAGCTTTCTCTTCACTGGCCCCCGGGT
>NW_003852785.1:2901-5873 GCF_000181295.1 Otolemur garnettii
TGCTTCCTCCTCATTGGCCCCGGGGTTTCTAATTGAATTCCCCATTTCACCTGGGGGTGCCAGCTTTCTCTTCACTGGCCCCCGGGTTTTCGAATGAAGTCCACATTTCACACGGGGGTGCCGGCTTTCTCTTTATTGGTCCCCGGGGTTTCTAACTGAAGTCCCCATTTGACCCAGATGTGCCTGCCTATTATTAATTGACCCCCAGGGTTTCTAACTGAAGTCCCCGTTTGACCCAGATGTGCCTGCTTTCTCTTCTTTGACCCCCAGGGTTTAGAACTGAAGTCCCCATTTCATCTGGGGGGGCCTGCTTTCTCTACATTCACCCCAGGGGTGTCGAATTGATGTCCCCATTTCACCCGCTGGAGCCTGCTTTCTGTTCATTCGCCCCCGGGGTTTGTAACTTAAGTCACCTTTTCCCCAGGGCGTGCCTGCTTTCTCTTCACTGTCCCCCGGGGTTTCGAACTGAAGTCCCCATTTCACCCGGGGCTGCCTGCTTTCTCTTCATTGGCCCTGGGGTTTCAAACTAACATCCCCATTGCTCCCAGGTATGCATGCTTTCTCTTCATTGGACTCTGGGGTTTCGAACTGAAGTCCCCATTTCACCTGGGGTTGCCTGCTTCCTCTTCAGTGGCCCCGGGGTTTCTAATTGAATTCCCTAGTTCACCTTGGGGTGCCAGCATTCTCTTAACTGGCCCCCAGATGTTCGAATGAATTCCCCACTTCAAACGGGGGTGCCGGCTTTCTCTTTATTTGGCCCCGGGGTTTGTAACTGAAATCCCCATTCGACCCAGATGTGCCTGATTTCTCTACATTGGCCAACAGGGTTTGGAACTGAAGTCCCCATTTCACCCGGGGGAGCCTGCTTTCTGTTCAATGACCCCCGGGGTTTGTAACTTAAGTCGCCTTTTCCTTGGGGCCAGCCTGCTTTCTGTTCATTGGCCCCCGGGATTTGTAATTGAAGTCTCCATTTAACCCCTGGGTGCCAACTTTCTCTTCATTGGCCCCCGGGGTTTCTAATTCAAGTCCCCATTTCACACGGGGGTGCCGGCTTTCCTTGTATTGGGCCGCTGGGTTTCGAACTAAAGTTCCCATTGCACCCAGGTGTGCCTGCTTTCTCTGCATTGGCCCCTGGGGTTTCGAACTGAAGTCCCCATTTCACCCAGGGCTGCCTGTTTTCTCTTCATTGGCCCCAGGGTTTCGAACTAACGTCCCCATTGCACCCAGGCATGCATGCTTTCTCTTCATTGGACCCTGGGGTTTCGAACTGAAGTCCCCATTTCATCTGGGTGTGCCTGCTTCTTCTTTATTGGCCCCGGGGTTTCTAATTGAAGTCCCCATTTGACCCAGATGTGCCTGCTTTCTCTTCATTGGTACCCAGGGTTTGTAACTGAAGTCTCCATTTCATCAAAGTGTTACTGGTTTTTCATCATTGGCCCCAGGGTTTTGAAATGAAGTCCCCATTGCACCCAGATTTGCCTGCTTTCTCTTCTTTGGCCCCCAGGGTTTCGATCTGAAGTCCCAGTTGCACCCAGGGGTGCCTGCTTTCTCTTCATTGGCCACCGGGGTTTCTAATTCAAGTCTATATTTCACATGGGGGTGCCGACTTTCCTTTCATTGGGCCGCCTGGTTTCCTACTAAAGTCCCCATTGCACCCAGGTATGCCTGCTTTCTCTTCTTTGGCCCCAGGGGTTTCTAATTGATGTCCCCATTTCACCCGGGGGAGCCTGTTTTCTGTTCACTGACCCCCAGGGTTTGTAACTTAAGTCGCCTTTTCTTCCGGGGGAGGCTGCTTTCTCTTCATTGGCCCCCGGGATTTCTAATTGAAGTTCCCATTTAACCCCGAGGTGCCTGCTTTCTCTTCATTGGCCACCGGGGTTTCTAATTCAGGTCCCCATTTCACACGTGGGTGCCAGCTCTTTCTTCATTGGGCCCCAGTGTTTGTAACTGAAGTCCCCATTTCATCCAAGTGTGACTTCTTTCTCTTCATTGGCCCCAGGGTTTCGAACTGAAGTCCCCATTGCACCCAGGTGTGCCTGCTTTCTCTTCATTGACAACCGGGGTTTCAAACTGAAGTCCCAATTTCATCCGGGGGTGCCTGCTTTCTCTACATTGGCCCCCGGGTTTTCGAAGTGAAGTCCCTATTTCAAATGGGGGTGCCTGCTTTCTCTTCATTGGCCCCCAGGGTTTCCAATAGAAGTCCCCATTTCCCCTTTGGGGTGCCTGCTTTCTCTTCATTGGCCTCGGGGTTTCTAATTTAATTCCCCATTTCACCCAGGGGAGCCTGCTTTCTGTTCATTGGCCCCCTGGTTTGTAACTTAAGTAGCCTTTTCCTCCGGGGGTGCCTGCTTTCTCTTCATTGGCCCCCGGGGTTTATAATAGAAGTCCCCATTTCACACGTGAGTGCCGGCTCTTTCTTCATTGGGCCCCAGTGTTTGTAACTGAAGTCCCCATTTCATCCAAGTGTGACTGCTTTCTCTTCATTGGCCCCAGGGTTTCGAACTGAAGTCTCCATTGCACCCAGGTGTGCATGCTTTCTCTTCATTGACCCCAAGGTTTTGAACTGAAGTCCCCATTTCACCCGGGGACTTTCTCTTCACTGGCCACCGGGTTTTCGAATGAAGTCCCCATTTCACACGAGGGTGCCGGCTTTGTCTTTATTGGTCCCCAGGGTTTCTAACTGAAGTCCCCTTTTGACCCAGATGTGCCTGCTTTCTCTTCATTGGCCCCCAGGGTTTGGAACTGAAGTCCCCATTTCACCCGGGGGAGCCTGCTTTCTCTTCTTTGGCCCCTGGGGTTTCGAACTAAAGTCTCCATTGCACCCAGGTGTTCATGCTTTCTCTGCATTGACCCCCGGGGATTTGAACTGAAGTCCCCATTTCACCTGGGGGTGCCAGCTTTCTCTTCACTGGCCCCCAGGTTTTTGAAATGAAGTCCCCATTTCACACTGGGGTGCCGGCTTTCTCTTCATT
>NW_003852785.1:5893-12491 GCF_000181295.1 Otolemur garnettii
GTCCCCGGGGTTTCTAACTGAAGTCCACATTTCACCCAGATGTGCCTGCTTTCTGTACATTGGCCCCCGGGGTTTCGAACTAAAGTCCCCATTGCACAGAGGTGTGCCTGCTTCCTCTTCATCGACCCCCAGGGGTTTGGAACTCAAGTCCCTATTTTACCCGGGGGTGCCTGCTTTCTCTTTATTGGCCCCCGGGGTTTCGAATTGATATCCCAATTTCACCCTGGGGAGCCTGCTTTCTGTTCATTGGCCCCCAGGGTTTGTAACTTAAGTCCCCTTTTCCCCAGAGGGTGCTTGCTTTCTCTTCATTGGCCCACGGGATTTCTAATTTAAGTCTTCATTTAACCCCGGTGTGCCAACTTTCTCTTCATTGACCCCCGGGTTTTCTAATGAAGTCCCCATTTCACACGGGGGTGCCGGCTTTCTCTACATTGGTCCCCGGGGTTTCTAACTTAAGTCCACATATCACCCAGATGTGCCTGTTTTCTCTACATTGGCCCCCGGGGTTTTGAACTAAAGTCCCCATTGCACCCAGGTGTGCCTGCTTCCTCTTCATAGGCCCCCGGGGTTTCGAACTCAAGTCCCTATTTTCCCAGGGGTGCCTGCTTTCTCTTTGTTGGCCCCCAGGGTTTCGAATTGATATCCCAATTTCACCCCGGGGAGCCTGCTTTCTGTTCATTGGCCCCCGGGGTTTGTAACTTAAGTCCCCTTTTCCCCAGAGGGTGCCTGCTTTCCCTTCATTGGCCCCCAGGATTTCTAATTGAAGTCTTCATTTAAATCCGGGTGCCAACTTTCTCTTCACTGGCCCCCAGGTTTTCGAATGAAGTCCCCATTTCACATGGGGGTGCCGGCTTTCTCTCTATTGGGACCCGGGGTTTCTAACTGAAGTCCCTATTTCACATGAGGGTGCCTGCTTTCTCTACATTGACCCCCAGTGTTTCGAACTAAAGTCACCTTTTCATCCGGGGGTGCCTGCTTTCTCTTCATTGGCCCCCTGGGTTTCTAATAGAAGTCCCCATTTCCCCTTTGGGGTGCCTCTATTCTCTCCATAGAGCCCCAGGATTTCGATCTGAAGTCCCCATTTCTCCCGGGGTTGCCTGCTTTCTCTTCATTGGCCCTCGGGGTTTTGAACTGAAGTCCCCATTGCACTCAGGTGTGAATGGTCTCTTCATTGACCCCAGAGGTTTTGAACTGAAGTCCCCATTTCACCTGGGGTTCCCAGCTTTCTCTTCATTGGCCCCCGGGTTTTTGAATTGAAGTCCCCATTTCACACGGGGGTGCCAGCTTTCTCTTCATTGGTCCCCGGGGTTTCTAACTGAAGTCCACATTTCACCCAGATGTGCCTGCTTTCTCTACATTGACTCCCAGGTTTTCTAACTAAAGTCCCCATTTCATAAGGGGGTGCAGGCTTTCTCTTCATTGGCCCCCGGGGTTTCGAACTCAAGTCCCTATTTTACCCGGGGGTGCCTGCTTTCTCTTCACTGGCCCCCGTTTCGAATGCAGTCCCCGTTTCACACTGGGGTGCCGGCTTTCTCTTTTTGGGGCCCTGGGGTTTCTAACTGAAGTCCCCATTTGACCCAGATGTGCCTGCTTTCTTCACATTGGCCCCCGTGGTTTCAAAGTAAAGTCCCCATTGCGCCCAGTTGTGCCTGCTTCCTCTTCATTGGCCCCCGGGGTTTTGAACTCAAGTCCCTATTTTACCCGGAGGATCCTGCTTTCTCTTTATTGGCCCCTAGGGTTTGGAATTGATATCCCGATTCCACCCCAGGGTGCCTCCTTTCTGTTCATTGGCCCCAGGGATTTGTAACTTAAGTCCCCTATTCCCCAGAGGGTGCCTGCTTTCTCCTCATTGTCCCCCTGGGTTTCGAACTGAAGTCTCCATTTAACCCCAAGGTGCCAACTTTCTCTTCATTGGCCCCCAGGATTTCTAATTCAAGTCCCCATTTCACACGGGGGTGCCGGCTTTCCCTTCATTGGGCCACCAGGTTTCGAACTAAAGTCCCCATTGCAACCAGGTGTGCCTGCTTTCTCTTCATTGGCCCCCGGGGTTTCGAACTGAAGTCCCCATTTTACTGGGGGTGCCTGCTTTCTCTTAATTGGCAAAGGGGTTTCGAACTAACGTCCCCATTGCACCCAGGTATGCATGCTTTCTCTTCATTGGCCCCTGGGGTTTCGAACTGAAGTCCCCATTTCACCCGGGGCTACCTGCTTTCTCTTCATTGGCCCCGGGGTTTCGAAATAACGTCCACATTGCACCCAGGTATGCATTCTTTCTCTTCATTGGACACTGGGGTTTCGAATTGAAGTCCCCATCTCACCCTGGGGTGCCTGCTTCCTCTTCTTTGGCCCCGAGGTTTCTAATTGAATTCCCCATTTCACCTGGGGGTGCCAGCTTTCTCTTCACTGGCCCCCGGGTTTTCAAATGAAGTCTCCATTTCACACGGGGGTGCCGGCTTTCTCTTTATTGGGCCCAGGGATTTCTAACTGAAGTCCCCATTTGACCCAGATGTGCGTGATTTCTCTTCATTGGCCCCCAGGGTTTGGAACTGAAGTCCCCATTTCACCCGGGGGTGCCTGCTTTCTCTACATTGGCCCCCGGGGTATCAAACTGATGTCCCCATTTCACCTGGTGGAGCCTACTTTCTGTTCATTGGCCCCCGGGGTTTGTAACTTAAGTCGCCTTTTAACCGAGGTGTGCCTGCTTTCTCTTCATTAGGCCCCGGGATTTCTAACTAAAGTCCTCATTTTACCCCGGGGTGCCTGTTTTCTCTTCATTGGCCGGTGGGGTTTCTAGTTCAAGTCCGCATTTCACATGGGGGTGCTGGCTCTGTCTTCACTGGGCCCCGGGATTTGTCACTGAAGTCCCCATTTCATCCAAGTGTGACTGCTTTCTCTTCATTGGCCCCAGGGTTTCCAACTGAAGTCCCCATTGCACCCAGGTGTGCCTGCTTTCTCTTCATTGTCCACCAGGGTTTGGAAATGGAGTCCCCATTTCATCGGGGGGTGCCTGCTTTCTCTTCATTGGCCCCCGGGTTTTCGAAGTGAAGTCCCTATTTCACATGAGGGTGCCTGCATTCTCTTCATTGGCCCCCGCGGGTTCTAATAGAAGTCCCCATTTCCCCTTTAGGGTGCCTGCATTCTCTTCATTGGGCCCCAGGGTTTCGATCTGAAGTCTGCATTTCTCCCAGGGTTGCTTGCCTTCTCTTCATTGGCCCCCGGGGTTTCGAACTGAAGTCCCCCTTGCACCCAGGTGTGCATGCTTTCCCTTAATTGACCCCGGAGGTTTTGAACTGAAGTCCCCATTTCACCCGGGGGTGCCAGCTTTCTCTTCACTGGCCCCTGGGTTTTTGAATTGAAGACCCCATTTCACACGGGGGTGCTGGCTTTCTCTTCATTCGTCCCCGGGGTTAATAACTGAAGTCCACATTTTACCCAGATGTGCCTGCTTTGTCTACATTGGGCCCTGGGGTTTCGAACTAAAGTCCCCATTGCACCCAGGTGTGCCTGTTTCCTCTTCATTGGCCCCCGGGGTTTGGAACTCAAGTCCCTATGTTACCTGGGTGCGCCTGCTTTCTCTTTATTGGCCCCCGGGGGTTGAATTGATATCCCGATTTCACCCCGGGGAGACTGCTTTCTGTTCATTGGCCCCTGGGGTTTGTAACTTAATTCCCCTTTTCCCCAGAGGGTGCCTGCTTTCTCTTCATTGGCCCCCGGGATTTCTAATTGAAGTCTCCATTTAACCCTGGGGTATCAACTTTCTCTTCATTGGCCCCCAGGGTTTCTAATTCAAATCCGCATTTCACACGGGGGTACAGGCTTTCTCTTCATTGGGCCCCGGAGGTTTGTAACTGAAGTCCCCATTTCATCCAAGTGTTACTGCTTTCTCATCATTGGCCCCAGGGTTTCTAAATGAAGTCCCCATTTTACCCGGGGGTGCCTGCTTTCTCTTCATTGCCCCCGGGGTTTTGAACTAACGTCCCCATTGCACCCAGGTATGCATGCTTTCTCTTCTGTGGCCCCTGGGGTTTCGAAGTGAAGTCCCCTTTTCACCCAGGGGTGCCTGCTTCCTCTTCATTGGTCCAGGGGTTTCTAATTGAATTCCCCATTTCACCTGGGGGTGCCAACTTTCTCTTTACTGGTCCCTGGGTGTTCGAATGAAGTCCCTATTTCACACGGGGTTGACGACTTTCTCTTTACTGGGCCCCGGGGTTTCTAACTGAAGTCCCCTTTTGACCCAGATGTGCCTGCTTTCTCTTCATTGGCCCCCATGGTTTGGAACTGAAGTCCCCATTTCACCCGGAGTGCCTGCTTTCTCTACATTGGCTCCCGGGGTTTCAAATTGATGTCCCCATTTCAACCGGGGGAGCCTACTTTCTGTTCATTGGCCCATGGGGTTTGTAACTTAAGTCACCTTTTCCCCGTGGCATGCCTGCTTTTTCTTCATTGACCCCCAGGATTTCTAATTGAAGTCTCCATTTAACCCTTGGATGCCAACTTTCTCTTCATTGGCCCCCGGGCTTTCTAATTCAAGTCCCCATTTCACACGGGGGTGTCGGATTTCTCCTCATTGGACCCCCGGCATTTGAACTAAAGTCCCCATTCCACGCAGGTGAGCCTGCTTTCTCTTCATTGGCCCCCGGGATTTCGAACTGCAGTCTCCATTTAACCCCAAGGTGCCAACTTTCTCTTCATTGGCCCCCAGGGTTTCTAATTCAAGTCCCCAATTCACACGGGGGTGCTGGCTTTCCTTTCATAGGGCCGCTGGGTTTCAAACTAAAGTCCCCATTTCTACCGGGGTTGCCTACTTTCTCTTCATTGGCCCCCGGGGATTCAAATTAAAGTCCCCATTGCACCCAGGTGTGCATGCTTTCTCTTCATTGACCCCCAAGGTTTTGAACTGAAGTCCCCATTGCACCCAACTGTGTCTGCTTTCTCTTCATTGGCTCCCGGGCTTTCAAAATGAAGTCCGCATTTCATCCGGGGCTGCCTGCTTTCTGTTCATTTGCCCCCGGGTTTGTATCTTACATCGCCTTTTTCTCCAGGGGTGCCTGCTTTCTCTTCATTGGCCCCTGGGATTTCGAATTGATGTCCCCATTTCATCCGGGGTGCCTGCTTTCTCTTCATTGGCCCCCAGGGTTTCGAACTGAAGTCCACATTTCACTCAGATGTGCCTTCTTTCTCTACATTGGCCCCCGGGGTTTCGAACTAAAGTCTCCATTGCACCCAGGTGTGCCTGCTTCCTCTTAATTGGCCCCCGGGATTTTGAACTCAAGTCCCTATTTTACCTGGGGGTGCCTGCTTTCTCTTTATTGGTCCCCTGGGTTTCGAATTGATATCCCAATTTCACCCCGGGATGCCTGCTCTCTGTTCATTGGCCCCCGGGGGGGAGGGGTTGTAACTTAAGTCCCCTATTCTCCAGGGGGTGCCTGTTTTCTCCTCCTTGGCCCCCGGGATTTCTAATTGAAGTCTCCATTTAACCCCGGGGTGCCAACTTTCTCTTCATTGGCCCCCAGGGTTTCTAATTCAAGTCCCCATTTCACACGGGGGTATCGGCTCTCTCTTCAATGGGCCCTGGGGTTTGTAACTGAAGTCCCCATTTCATCCAAGTGTTACTGCTTTCTCTTCATTAGCCCCAGGGTTTCGAACTGAAGTCCCCATTGCACCCAACTGTGCCTGCTTTCTCTTCATTGGCCCCCGGGCTTTCAAAATGAAGTCCCCATTTCAAACGGGGGTAACTGCTTTCTCTTCATTGGCCCCCTGGGTTTGGAACTGAAGTCCCCATTTCACTCGGGGGTGCCTGCTTTCTCTACATTGGCCTCCGGGATTTCAAATTGCTGTCCCCATTTCACCCGGGGGAGCCTGCTTTCTGTTCATTTGCCCCCAGGGTTTGTATCTAAAGTCGCCTTTTCCTCCGGGGGTGCCTGCTTTCTCTTCATTGGCCCCCGGGATTTCGAATTAAAGTTCCCATTTAACCCCGGGGTGCCTGCTTTCAGTTCATTGGCCACCAGGGTTTCTAATTCAAGTCCCCATTTCATACGGGGGTGCCGGCTCTCTCTTCATTGGGCCCCAGGGTTTGTAACTGAAGTCTCCATGTCATCCAAGTGTTACTGCTTTCTCTTCATTGGCCCCAGGGTTTCGAACTGAAGTCCCCATTGCACCCAGGTGTGCCTGCTTTCTCTTCATTGGCCCCCGGGATTTCAAATTGATGTCCCCATTTCACCCAGGGGAGCCTGCTGTCTTTTCATTGGCCTCGGGGTTTCTAATTGAATTCCCCATTTCACCCGGGGGTGCCTGCTTCCTCTTCATTGGCCTCAGGGTTTCTAATTTAATTCCCCATTTCACCTGGGGGAGCCTACTTTCTGTTCATTGGCCCCCTGGTTTGTAACTTAAGTCGCCTTTTCCTCCGGGGGTGCCTGCTTTCTCTTCATTGGCTCCCGGGGTTTCTAATAGAAGTCCCCATTTCCCCTTTGGGGTGCCTGCATTCTCTTCATTGGGCCCTAGGGTTTTGAAATGAAGTCCCCATTTCACACTGGGGTGCCGGCTTTCTCTTCATTGGTCCCCGGGGTTTCTAACTGAAGTCCACATTTCACCCAGATGT
>NW_003852785.1:12511-15657 GCF_000181295.1 Otolemur garnettii
CACTGGGGTGCCGGCTTTCTCTTCATTGGTCCCCGGGGTTTCTAACTGAAGTCCACATTTCACCCAGATGTGCCTGCTTTCTGTACATTGGCCCCTGGGGTTTCGAACTAAAGTCCCCATTGGGAGTCGCTGTTTGGGACGGTGGGTGCGAGGTTGTTTGGTCTCTGCTCTCGTTCCGCTGTCACAGGCCATCCCTTTCCAGAGACTGGGACAGGCTGGGCGCGCACCCGGGTGTGTGTGGACGAGACTCTGTAGAGAGCTGTCTCCTCTTTCCTGTTTTTTCCTTCCTTTTTCCAAAGAACGGGGCAGTTCGCACACTTGCCATCCTATAGCTCAGTTGGGAGCGGTGTTGGTGTGCGGATTGGTGCGTCTTTTTTTTTTAAGTTTGAACTTGTGAGCGCTTATTTTTTTCTTTTTCTGTTTTTAGGCTCTGTGCTGTCCGGGCTGGTTTCTCAGGTCCCTGACTAACAGCTTTCTGCCCCTTCTCTCACCATCCCCGCCCAAGGTCGCCCCTCCGCCCTCACCCCTAGTCCCAGAGGATGGGAAGCTTTGTCCCCGCCCTGCCCACCCGAGTGTCTCTGCAGTCGTAGCCGCACCCGCCTGAATATGAATGGGGTCAACGACCCACTTCTTTTTATAAAAGATATTAAGCCCGGACTGAAAAACTTAAATGTCGTCTTTATTGTCCTGGAGATAGGTAAGTGGGGTCCGCAGGCCACTCCACCATCCCTGGTGCGCCCCAGGGCGGGAGAAAGAGGCACCACAGTCTCCAACCGGGGCTTTCCTCCCTCCCCTTCCCCCCTCCCCTCCCCCACCCACGTGGCTCCCGCGTGGCCTAGGACCTTACCTGCCGCGACAACTCTGGGCTGGGCCTGGCCTTTTCCACCTTCCAGATGTATTAAATAAAATACTGGAGGAGGAGTTATGAAACCCTTCTGGACGTTTTCATCTAACAAAAATATATATATATAAATAAATAAATAAATAAAATAAAATAAAATCCCCATTGCACCGAGGTGCGCCTGCTTCCTCTTGATTGGCCCCCGGGGTTTTGAAACCAAATGCCTATTTTACCCAGGGGTGCCTGCGTTCTCTTTATTGGCCCCCGGGGTTTCGAATTGCTATCCCCATTTCACCCCGGGGAGCCTGCTTTCTGTTCATTGGCCCCCGGGGTTTGTAACTTAAGTCCCATTTCCCCAGTGGGTGCCTGCTTTCTATTCATTGGCTCCCGGGGTTTCTAATTCACGTCCCCATTTCACATGGGGTTGCCTGCTCTCTCTTCATTGGGCCCCTGGGATTGTAACTGAAACCCAATTTCAAGCAAATGTTACAGCTTTCTCTTCATTGGCTCCCGGGGTTTCGAACTGAAGTCCCTATTTCACATTTGGGTGCCTGCTTTCTCTTCATTGGCCCTCAGGGTTACTAATATAAGTCCCCATTTTCCCTTTGGAGTGCCTGCATTCTCTTCATTGGGCCCCAGGGTTTCGATCTGAAGTCCGCATTTCTCCCGGGGTTGCCTGCTTTCTCTATATTGGCCCCCAGGGTTTCGAACTGAAGTCCCCAATTCACCTAGCTGTGCATTTTTTCTCTTCATTGACCCCCGAGGTTTTGAACTGAAGTCCCCATTTCACCCGGGGGTGCCAGCTTTCTCTTCACTGGCCCCTGGGTTTTTGAATTGAAGTCCCCATTTCACACGGGGGTGCCGGCTTTCTCTTCATTGGTCCCCGGCGTTTCTAACTGAAGTCCACATTTCACCCAGATGTGCCTGCTTTCTCTACATTGGACCCCAGGGATTCGAACTAAAGTCCCCATTGCACACAGGTGTGCCTGCTTCCTCTTCATTGTCACCCGGGGTTTCGAACTCACGTCCCTATTTTACAAAGGGGTGCCTGCTTTCTCTATTTTGGCCCTTGGGGTTTTGAATTGATATCCCATTTTCACCTCGGGGTGCCTGCTTTCTGTAGATTGGCCCCCGGATTTCTAATTGAAGTCTGCATTTAACACCGGGGGGCCAACTTTCTCTTCATTGGCCCCCGGGGTTTCGAACTCAAGTCCCTTTTTTACTGGGGGTGCCTGCTTTCTCTTCCTCGGGCCCCGGGGTTTCTAATTGATGTCCCCATTTTACCCGGGGGAGCCTGCTTTCTGTTCATTGGCCCCGGGGTTTGTAACTTAAGTCCCCTTTACCCCAGAGGGTGCCTGATTTCTCTTCATTGGCCCCCGGGATTTCTAATTGAAGTCTCCATTTAACCCGGGGTTCCAACTTTCTCTTCATTGGTCCCCGGGGAGTCTAATTCAATTCCCCAGTTCACACGTGGGTGCCGGCTTTCTCTTCATTGGTCTCCGGGGTGTTGGTGTGTGTGTTCCTTGGAGCTTCTGATTCGATGACGCAGGGGAAAGAACTGCAAACAGAATGAATCTTCAAGGGAGACCGGGACTCGCTCTGGTCGGCGTCCCGGCTAATCTTACTGATTATCTTATATACTTTCCAACATTTAGTAAGAATTTAACACATTTACAAAGAAGTCAAGTACCGTGAGGAAGCAACCATTTGAGATTACAATTTAGTGTGAAGGCTGAGGAACGCATATACAATTGATTTTGTTTAGAGTAAAACATTTTGGAGCCTGGCTGTCGGTCCTCGCTTGCCCAAGGTAAAGTTACACATTATAATGCAAATGAAGGAGAGAGGCAGAGAATAGAACCCAATGCTTCAAAACCGGTCTTTCCATCCTCTAGCTCATCTTGGCTATTTCTCCACGCCCCCTAGGGAGAGTCTCTCTACACATTCCTGCACATCAATAGGCAAGTGCAGAGGCTCAGATCCTCAAGGAAACTTTTCTCAGAAACAGTATTCTTGAGAGAGCACATTGAGGCGAACTGCCATATCTTGAGCAAAAGGATCTTATCCCCTACACCGGGGTTTCTAACTGAAGTCCACATTTCACCCAGACGTGCCTGCTTCCTCTTCATTGGCCCCCGGGATTTCGAACTTATGTCCCTATTTTACCCGGGGGTGCCTGCTTTCTCTTTATTGGCCCCCAGGGTTTAGAATTGATATCCCGATTTCACCCAAGGGAGCCTGCTTTCTGTTCATTGGCCCCCGGGGTTTGTAACTTAAGTCCCCTTTTCCCCAGAGGGTGCCTGCT
>NW_003852785.1:16348-22736 GCF_000181295.1 Otolemur garnettii
CCTCCGGGATTTCTAATTGAAGTCTTCATTTAACCCCGGGGTGCAAACTTTCTCTTCACTGGCCCCAGGGTTTTGGAATGAAGTCCCCATTTCACACGGGGGTGCCGGCTTTCTCTTTATTTGGACCCGGGGTTTCAAACTGAAGTCCCCATTTTACCCGGGGGAGCCTGCTTTCTGTTCATTGGCCCCCGGGTTTTGTAACTTAAGTCCCCTTTTCCCCAGAGGGTGCCTGCTTTCTCTTCATTTGCCCCCGGGGTTTCTAATTTAAATCTCCATTTAAACCCGGGGTGCCAACTTTCTCTTCATTGGCCCCCGGGGTTTCTAATTCAAGCCCCCATTTCACACGGGGGTGTCAGATTTCTCTTCTTTGGACCCCCGGGTTTCGAACTAAAGTCCCCATTGCACCCAGGTGTGCCTGCTTTCTCTTCATTGGACCCCGGGGTTTCAAACTGAAGTCTCCATTTAACCCCAAGGTGCCAACTTTCTCTTCATTGGCCCCCAGGGTTTCTAATTCAAGTCCCCATTTCACCCAGGGGTGCCGGCTTTTTCTTCATTGGGCCCCGGGGTTCTGTAACTGAAGTCCACATTTCATTCAAGTGTTACTGCTTTCTCATCATTGGCCCCAGGGTTTCGAAATGAAGTCACCATTGCACCCAGATGTGCCTGCTTTCTCTTCATTGGCCCCTGGGGTATCGACTGAAGTCCCCATTTCACCCGGGGCTGCCTGCTTTCTATTCATTGGCCCCGGGGTTTCAAACTAACGTCCGCATTGCACCCAGATATGCATGCTTTCTCTTCATTGGCCCCTGGGGTTTCGAACTGAAGTCCCCATTTGACCCGGGGGTGCCTGATCCTCTTCATTGGCCTCGGGGTTTCTAATTGAATTCCCCATTTACCCCCGGGGAGCCTGCTTTCTGTTCATTGGCCCCCAGGGTTTGTAACTTAAGTCACCTTTTCCTCCCTGGGTGCCAGCTTTCTCTTCATTGGCCCCCGTCATTTCTAATTAAAGTCCCCATTTAACCCCGGGGTACCTGCTTTCTCTTCATTGGCTACCAGGGTTTCTAATTCAAGTCCCCATTTCACACGGGGTTATCGGCTCTCTCTACATTGGGCCCCGGGGTTTGTAACTGAAGTCCCCATTTCATCCAAGTGTTACTGCTTTCTCTTCATTCGCCCCAGGGTTTCGAACTGAAGTCCCCATTGCACCCAGGTGTGCCTGCTTTCTCTTCATTGGCCCCCGGAGTTTCAAACTAAAGTCTCCATTTCATCGGGGGTGCTGCTTTCTCTTCATTGGCCCCCAGGGTTTGGAACTGAAGTCCCCCTTTCACTCGGGGGTGCCTGCTTTATCTACATTGTCCCCGGGGTTTCGAACTGAAGTCCCCATTTCACCCGGGGGAGCCTGCCTTCTGTTCATTGGAACCCGGGATTTGTAACTTATGTTGCCTTTTCCTCCAGGGATGCCTGCTTTCTCTTCATTGGCCCCTGGGATTTCTAATGGAAGTCCCCATTTCCCCCTGGGGGTGTCTGCTTTCTCTTCCATGGGCCCCAGAGTTTCGAACTGAAGTCCTCATTTTACCCGGGGGAGCCTGCTTTCTGTTCATTGGCCCCCGGGTTTTGTTACTTAAGTCTCCTTTAACCCAGAGGGTGCCTGCTTTCTCTTCATAGGCCCCCGGGATTTCTAATTGAAGTCTCCATTTAACCCCGAGGTACCAACTTTCTCTTCATTGGCCCCCAGGGTTACTAATTCAAGTCCCCATTTCACTCGGGGGTGTCGGATTTCTCTTCATTGGACCCCCGGGTTTCGAACAAAAGTCCCCATTGCATCCAGGTGTGCCTGCTTTCTGGTCATTGGCCCCCGGGATTTCTAATTGAAGTCCCCATTTAACCCTGGGGTGCCAGCTTTCTCTACATTGGCCACCGGGTTTTCTAAATGAAGTCCCCATTTCACATGGCGGTGCCGACTCTCTCTTCATTGGGCCCCGGGGTTTGTAACTGAAGTCCCCATTTCATCCAAGTGTTACTGCTTTCTCTTCATTGGCCCCGGGGTTTCAAACAGAAGTCCCCATTACACCCAGGTGTGCCTGCTTTCTCTTCATTGGCCCCCAGGGTTTCAAACTGAAGTCCCCATTTCATCCGGGGGTGCATGCTGTCTCTTCATTGACCCCCAGGGTTTGGAACTGAAGTCCCCATTTCACCTGGGGGTGCCTGCTTTCTGTACATTGGCCTCCAGGGTTTCGAATTGATGTCCCCATTTCCCCCGGGGGAGCCTGCTTTTTATTCATTGGCCCATGGGGTTTGTAACTTAAGTCGCCTTTTCCTCCGGGGGTGCCTGCTTTCTCTTCATTGGCCCCCGGGATTTCTAATTGAAGTCCCCATTAAATCCGGGGTACCTGCTTTCTCTTCATTGGCCACCGGGGTTTCTAATCACGTCCCCATTTCACGCGGGGTTGACGGCTCTCTCTTCATTGGGCCCCAGGGTTTGTATCTGAAGTCTCCATTTCATCCAAGTGTTACTGCTTTCTTTTCATTGGCCCCAGGGTTTCGAACTGAAGTCCCCATTGCACCCAGGTGTGCCAGCTTTCTCTTCATTGGCCCCCGGGGTTTCAAACTGAAGTCCCCATTTCATCCAAGTGTTACTGCTCTCTTTTCATTGGCCCCAGGGTTTCGAAATGAAGTCCCCATTTCATCTGGGGGTACCTGCTTTCTCTTCATTGGCCCCCGGGGTTTGGAACTGAACTCCCTATTTCACATTTGGGTGCCTGCTTTCTCTCATTGGCCCCCGGGGTTTCTAATAGAAGTCCCCATTTCCCCTTTGGGGTGCCTGCATTCTCTTCATTGGGACTCAGGGTTTCGATCTGAAGTCCCCATTTCTCCTGGGGTTGCCTGCATTCTCTTCATTGGCCCCCGGGGTTTCGAACTTAAGTCCCCATTGCACCCAGGTGTGCATGCTTTCTCTTCATTGACCCCCGGGTTTTTGAATTGAAGTCCCCATTTCTCCCGGGTGTGCCAGCTTTCTCTTCACTGGCCCCCGGGTTTTTGCACTGAAGTCCCCATTTCACACAGGGGTGCCGGCTTTCTCTTCATTGGTCCCCGGGGTTTCAAATTCAAGTCCCCATTTCACCAGAGGAGGCCTGCTTTCTCTTTCGTGGCCCCGGGGTTTCTAATTGAATTCCACATTTCACCTCGGGGTGCCAGCTTTCTCTTCACTGGCCCCGGGGTTTTCAAATGAAGTCCCCATTTCACACGGGGGTGCCTGCTTTCTCATTATTGGGCCCCGGGGTTTCGAACTAAAGTCCCCATTTGACCCAGATGTGCCTACTTTCTCTTCATTGGACCCCAGGGTTTGGAACTGAAGTCCCCATTTCACCCGGGGGTGGCTGCTTTCTCTACATTGGCCCCAGGGGTTTCATATTGATGTCCCCATTTCATCCGGTGGAGCCTGCTTTCTGTCCATTGGCCCCCGGGTTTGTAACTCAATTCGCCTTTTCTCTCGTGGTGCCTGCTTTCTCTTCACTGGGCCCCGAGATTTCTGATTGAAGTCCCCATTTAACCCCGAGGTGCCTTCTTTCTCTTCATTGGCCACCACGTTTTCTAATTCAAGGACCCATTTCACATGGGGGTGCTGGCTCTGTCTTCATTGGGCCCCGGGGTTTGTTACTGAAGTCCCCATTTCATCCAAGTGTGACTGCTTTCTCATCATTGGCCCCAGGCTTTTGAACTGAAGTCCCCATTGCACCCAGGTGTGCCTTTTTTCTCTTCATTGGCCCCCGGGGTTTCAAACTGAAGTCCCCATTTCATCCGGGGGTGCCTGCTTTCTCTTCATTGGCCCCCGGGGTTTCTAATAGAAGTCCCCATTTCCCCTTTGGGGTGCCTGAATTCTCTTCATTGGGCCCCAGGGTTTCAATCTGAAGTCCCCATTTATCCAGGGGTTGCCTGCTTTCTCTTCATTGGCCCCCGGGGTTTCGAACTGAAGTCGACATTTTACCCGGGGGTACCTGCTTTCTCTTCATTGTCCACTGGGGTTTTGAACTGAAGTCCCCATTTCATCCAAGTGTTACTGCTTTCTCTTCATTGGCCCCAGGGTTTCGAACTGAAGTCCCCGTTGTACCCAGGTGTGCCTGCTTTCTCTTCATTGGCCACCGGGGTTTGCAACTGAAGTCCCCATTTCATCCAGGGTTGCCTGCTTTCTCTTCACTGGCCCCCGGGTTTTTGAATTGAAGTCCCCATTTCACACGGGGGTGCCGGCTTTCTCTTCATTGGTCCCCGGCGTTTCAAACTCAAGTCCCCATTTCACCCTAGTGGGCCTGCTTTCTCTTTCGTGGCCCCAGTGTTTCTAATTGAATTCCCCATTTCACCTTGGGGTGCCAGCTTTCTCTTCACTGGCCCCCGGGTTTTCGAATGAAGTCCCCATTTCACACAGTGGTGCAGGCTTTCTCTTTATTGGGCCCTGGTGTTTCGAACTGAAGTCCCCATTTGACCCAGATGTGCCTGCTTTCTCTTCATTGGACCCCAGGGTTTGGAACTGAAGTCCCCATTTCACCCGGGGGTGCCTGCTCTCTCTACATTGGCCCCAGGGGTTTCATATTGATGTCCCCATTTCACACGGTGGAGCCTGCTTTCTGTTCATTGGCCCCCAGGGTTTGTAACTCAAGTTGCCTTTCCCCCCGGGGTGCCTGCTTTCTCTTCATTGGCCCCTGGGATTTCTAATTGAAGTCCCTATTTAAATCTGGGGTGCCTTCTTTCTCTTCATTGGCCACCGCATTTTCTAATTCAAGTCCCCATTTCACACGGGGGTGCCGGCTTTCTCTTCATTGGTCCCCGGCGTTTCTAACTGAAGTCCACATTTCACCCAGATGTGCCTGCTTTCTCTACATTTCCCCCGGTGTTTCGAACTAAAGTCCCCATTGCACCCAGGTGTGCCTGCTTCCTCTTCATTGTCACCCGGGGCTTTGACCTCAAGTCCCTATTTTACAAAGGGGTGCCTGCTTTCTCTTTATTGGCACCTGGGGTTTCAAATTGATATCCCAATTTCACCCCGGGGTGCCTGCTTAATGTTCATTGGCCCCTTGGGTTTGTAACTTAAGTCCCCTATTTCCCAGGGGGTGCCTGCTTTCTCTTCATTGGCCCCCGGGGTTTCAAACTAAAGTCCCCATTTCACACAGGTGTGCCTGCTTCCTCGTCATTGGCCCCCGGGGTTTCTAATTCAAGTCCCCATTTCACACGGGGGTGTTGGATTTCTCTTCATTGGACCCCCGGGTTTCGAACTAAAGTCCCCATTGCACCCAGGTGTGCCTGCTTTCTGGTCATTGGCCCACTAGGTTTGTACCTTATATCCCCTTTTCCCCGAGGGTGCCTGCTTTCTCTTCATTGGCCCCCGGGATTTCTAATTGAAGTCTCCATTTAACCCCAGGTTGCCAACTTTCTCTTCATTGGCCCCCGGGGTTTCTAATTCAAGTCCCCATTTCACACGGGGGTGTTGGATTTCTCTTCATTCGACCCCCGGGTTTCGAACTAAAGTCCCCATTGCATCCAGGTGTTCATGCTTTCTGGTCATTGGCCCTCAGGATTTCAAACTAAAGTCCCCATTTCATCCAGGGTGCCTGCTTTCTCTTCATTGGCCCCCTGGGTTTGGAACTGAAGTCCCCATTTCACCCGGGGGTGCCTGCTTTCTGTACATTGGCACCCAGGGTTTTGAATTGATGTCCCCATTTCACCCGTGGGAGCCAGCTTTTTATTCATTGGCCCCTGGGGTTTGTAACTTAAGTCACCTTTTCCTTCGAGGTGCCTGCTTTCTCTTCATTGGCCCCCGGGATTTCTATTTGAAGTCCCCATTTAACCCCAGGGTGCCTGCTTTCTCTTCATTGGACACCGGGGTTTCTAATCAAGTCCCCATTTCACACGGGGTTGCCGGATCTTGTTTCATGGGCCCCGGGGTTTGTATCTGAAGTCCCCATTTCATCTAAGTGTTACTGCTTTCTTTTCATTGGCCCCAGGTTTTCGAACTGAAGTCCCCATTGCATCCAGGTGTGCGAGCTTTCTCTTCATTGGCCCCCGGGGTTTCAAACTGAAGTCCCCATTTCATCCGGCGGTGCCTGTTTTCTCTTCATTGGCCCCCGGGGTTTCTAATTCAAGTCCCCATTTCACGCGGGGGTGTCGGATTTCTCTTCATTGGACCCCTGAGTTTCGAACCAAAGTCCCCATTGCATCCGGGTGTGCCTGCTTTCGCTTCATTGGACCCCGGGGTTTCGAACTGAAGTCCCCATTTCACCCGGGGTTGCCTGCTTTCTCTTTATTGGCCCCGAGGTTTCCAATTGAATTCCCCATTTCACCTGGGGGTGTCAGCTTTCTCTTCAAGGGCCCCCGGGTTTTCGAATGAAGTCCCCATTTC
>NW_003852785.1:23459-26051 GCF_000181295.1 Otolemur garnettii
CCCCATTTCACATGGGGGTACCGGCTCTCACTTCATTGGGCCCCGGGGTTTGTAACTGAAGTCCCCATTTCATCCAAGTGTTACTGCTTTCTCTTCATTGGCCCCAGGGTTTCAAACTGAAGTCCCCATTGCACCTAGGTGTGCCTGCTTTCTCTTCATTGGCCCCCGGGGTTTTGAACTGAAGTCCTCATTTCATCCGGGGGTGCCTGCTTTCTCTACATTGGCCCCCGGGGTTTCAAATTGATGTACCCTTTTCACCCGTGGGAGCCTGCTTTCTGTTCATTGGCCCCCTGGGTTTGTAACTTAAGTCGCCTTTTCCTCCGGAGGTGCCTGCTTTCTCTTCATTGGACCCTGGGATTTCTAACGGAAGTCCCCATTTAACCCAGATGTGCCTGCTTCCTCTTCATTGGCCCCCGGGGTTTTGAACTCAAGTCCCTAATTTACCCGGGGGTACCTGCTATGTCTTTATTGGCCCCAGGGGTTTTGAATTGATATCCCGATTTCACCCGGGGGAGCCTGCTTTCTGTTCATTGGCCCCCCGTGTTTGTAACTTAAGTCCCCTATTTCCCAGGGGGTGCCTGCTTTCTCTTCATGGCCCCCGGGATTTCTAACTGAAGTTTCCTTTTAACCCTGGGGTGCCAACTTCCTCTTCATTGGCCCCCAGGTTTTCTAATTCAAGTCCCCATTTCACACAGGGTTGCCGGCTTTCCCTTCATTGGGCCGCCGGGTTTCGAACTAAAGTCCCCATTTCACCCAGGAGTGCCTGCTTTCTCTTCATTGCCCCGCGGGGTTTCCAACTGAAGTCCCCATTTCATCCGCGGGTGCCTGTTTTCTCTTCAGTGGTCCCCGGGGTTTCGAAATGAAGTCCCCATTTCACCCGGGGCTGCCTGCTTTCCCTTCATTGGCCCCGGGGTTTCAAACTGAAGTCTCCATTTCACCCGGGGGTGCCTGCTTCCTCTAAATTGGCCCCAGGGTTTCTAATTGAATTCCCCATTTCACCTGGGGGTGCCAGCTTTCTCATCACTGGCCCCCAGGTTTTCGAATGAAGTCCCCATTTCACACAGGGGTGCCGAAATTCTCTTTATTGGGCCCCGAGGTTTCTAACTGAAGTCCCCATTTGACCCAGATGTGCCTGCTGTTTCTTCATTGGCCCCCAGGGTTTGGTACTGAAGTCCCCATTTCACCCGGGGGAGTCTGCTTTCTCTACATTGGCCCCCGAGGTTTCGAATTGATGTCCCCATTTCACCAGGGGGAGCCTGCTTTCTGTTCATTGGCCCCCGTGGTTTGTAACATAAGTCGCCTTTTCCTCTGGAGGTGCCTGTTTTCTCTTCATTCGCCCCCAGGATTTCTATTTGAGGTCCCCATTTAACCCCGGGGTGCCTGCTTTATCCACATTGGGCCCCAGGGTTTGTAACTGAAGTCCCCATTTCATCAAAGTGTTACTGCTTTCTCTTCATTGGCCCCAGGGTTTCGAACTGAAATCCCCGTTGCACCCAGTGTGCCTGATTTCTCTTCATTGGCCCCCGGGGTTTCAAACTGAAGTCCCCATTTCATCCGGGGGTGCCTGCCTTCTCTTCATTGGCCCCCAGGGTTTTGAACTGAAGTCCCTATTTCACATTTGGGTGCCTGCTTTCTCTTCATTGGCCCCCGGGGTTTCTAATAGAAGTTCCCATTTCCTCTTTGGGCTGCCTGCATTCTCTTCATTGGGCCCCAGGGTTTCGATCTGAAGTCCCCATTTCTCCCTGGGTTGCCTGCTTTCTCTTCATTGACCCCCGAGGTTTTTAACTGAAGACCCCATGTCTTCCATGGGTGCCAGCTTTCTCTTCATTGGCCCCCGGTGTTTCTAATTCAAGTCCCCATTTCACACGGGGGTGCCGACATTCTCTTAATTGGGCCCCAGGCTTATGTAACTGAAGTCCCCAGTTCATTCAAGTGTTACTGCTTTCTCATCATTGGCCCCAGGGTTTCAAAATGAAGTCCCCCTTGCACCCAGATGTGCCTGCTTTCTCTTCATTGGCCCCCGGGGTTTCGAACTGAAGTCCCCATTTCACCCGGGGCTGCCTGCTTTCTCTTCATTGGCCCCCGGGGTTTCTAATAGAAGTCCCCATTTCCCCCTGGGGGTGTCTGCTTTCTCTACCTTGGGCCCGGGGGTTTCGAACTGAAGTCTGCATTTTACCCGGGGGAGCCTGCTTTCTGTACATTGGCCCCCGTGGTTTGTAACTTAAGTCCCGTTTTCCCCAGAGGGTGCCTGCTTTCTCTTCATTGGCCCCCGGGAATTCTAATTGAAGTCTCCATTTAACCCCGGGGTGCCAACTTTCTCTTCCTTGGCCCCCGGGGTTTCTCATTCTAGTCCCCATTTCACGCTGGGGTGCCGGCTCTCTCTTCATTGGGCCCCGGGGTTTGTAACTGAAATCCTCATTTCATCCAAGTGTTACTGCTTTCTCTTCATTGGCCCCCGGGTTTTCAAACTGAAGTCCCCTTTTCATCCGGGGGTTTCTGCTTTCTCTTCATTGGCCCCCGGGATTTCTACTTGAAGTCTCCATTTAACCCCGGGGTGCCAACTTTCTCTTCATTGGCCCCCGGGGTTTCTTA
>NW_003852785.1:26071-30405 GCF_000181295.1 Otolemur garnettii
TTGAAGTCTCCATTTAACCCCGGGGTGCCAACTTTCTCTTCATTGGCCCCCGGGGTTTCTTATTCTAGTCCCCATTTCACACGGGGGTGCTGGCTCTCTCTTCATTGGGCCCCGGGGTTTGAAACTGAAATCCCCATTTCATCCAAGTGTTACTGCTTTCTCTTCATTGGCCCCCGGGTTTTCAAACTGAAGTCCCCTTTTCATCTGGGGGTGCCTGCTTTCTCTTCATTGGCCCCTGGGATTTCTAATTGAAGTCTCCATTTAACCCCTGGCTGCCAACTTTCTCTTCACTGGCCCCCTGGTTTTCGAATGAAGTCCCCATTTCACACCGGGGTGCGGACTTTCTCTTTATTGGGCCCCAGGGTTTCTAACTGAAGTCCCCATTTGACCCAGATGTCCCTGCTTTGTCTTCATTGGCCCCCAGGGTTTGGAACTGAAGTCCACTTTTCACCCGGGGGTGCCTGCTTTCTCTACATTGGACCTCGAGGTTTCAAATTGATGTCCCCATTTCACCCAAGGGAGTCTGCTTTTTGTTCATTAGCCCCCGGGATTTCTCTCTGAAGTCCCCATTTAACCCCGGGATGGCTGCTTTCTCTTCATTGGCCACCGGGGTTTCTAATTCAAGTCCCCATTTCACACGAGGGTGCCGGCTCTCTCTTCATTGGGCCCTGGGGTTTGTAACTGAAGTCCCCATTTCATCCAAGTGTTACTGCTTTCTTTTCATTAGCCCCAGGGTTTCGAACTGAAGTCCACATTGCACCCAGGTGTGCCTGCTCTCTCTTCAGTTGGCCCTGGGGTTTCAAACTGCAGTCCCCATTTCATCCGGGGGTGCCTGCTTTCTCTTCATTGGCCCCCGGGGTTTCGAACTTATGTCCCTATTTCACATGGGGGTGCCTGCTTTCTCTTCATTGGCCCCCACGGTTTCTAATAGAAGTCCCCATTTCCCCTTTGGAGTGCCTGCATTCTCTTCATTGGGACCCAGACTTTCGATCTGAAGTCCCCTTTTCTCCCGGGGTTGCCTGCTTTCTCTTCATTGGTTCCCGGGGTTTCGAACTGAAGTCCCCATTGCACCCAGGTGTGCATGCTTTCTCTTCATTGACCCACGAGATTTTGAACTCAAGTCCCTATTTTAACCAGGGGTGCCTGCTTTCTCTTCATTGGCCCCCGGGGTTTCAAACTGAAGTCCCCATTTCACCTGGAGGAGCCTGATTTCTGTTCATTGGCCCCCTGGGGTTTGTAACTTAAGTTGCCTTTTCCTCCGGGGGTGCCTGCTTTCTCTTCATTGGCCCCCGGGATTTCTAATTGAAGTCCCCATTTAACCCCGGGGTGCCGGATTTCTCCTCATTGGGCCCCAGGGTTTGTAACTGAAGTCCCCATTTCATCCAAGTGTTACTGCTTTCTCTTCATTGGTCCCAGGGTTTCGAACTCAAGTCCCCATTGCACCCAGGTGTGCCTGCTTTCTCTACATTGGCCGCCGGGTTTTCAAACTAAAGTCCCCATTGCACCCAGGTGTGCCTGGTTCCTCTTCATTGGCCCCCGGGGTTTCAAATTCAAGTCCCTATTTTACCCCGGGGTGCCTGCTTTCTCTTTATTGTCCCCTGGGTTTTTGAATTGATATCCCTATTTCATTCCGGGGAGCTTGCTTTCTGTTCATTGCCCCCCAGGGTTTGCAACTTAAGTCCCCTTTTCCCAAGAGGGTGCCTGCTTTCTCTTCATTGGCCCCCGGGATTTCTAATTGAAGTCTTCATTTAATCCCGGGGTGCCAACTTTCTCGTCACTGGCCCCCGGGTTATCGAATGAAGTCCCCATTTCACACGGGGGTGCCGGCTTTCTCTTCATTGGGCCGCGGTGTTTCTAACTGAAGTCCCCATTTGACCCAGATGTGCCTGCTTTCTCTACATTGGCCCCCGGGGTTTTGATCTAAAGTCCACATTGCACGCAGGTGTGCCTGCTTCCTCTTCATTGGCCCCCGGAGTTCCAACTAAAGTCTCAATTTTACCCGAGGGTGCCTGCTTTCTCTGTATTGGCCCCTGGAGTTTCGAATTAATATCCCTATTCCACCACGGGATGCCTGCTTTCTGTTCATTGGCCCCCGGGATTTGTAACTTAAGTCCCCTATTCCCCATGGCGTGCCTGCTTTCTCTTCATTGGCTCTTGGGGTTTCGAACTGAAGTCTCCATTTAACCCCAAGGTGCCAACTTTCTCTTCATTGGCCCCCGGGGTTTCTAATTCAAGTCCCCGTTTCACACGGGGGTGCCGGCTTTCCCTTCATTGGGCCACAGGGTTTCGAACTAAAGTCCCCATTGCACCCAGGTGTGCCTGCTTTCTCTTCATTGGCCCCCGGGGTTTCGAACTGAAGTCCCCATTTTACCCGGGGGTGTCTGCTTTCTCTTCATTGGCCCCGGGGTTTCGAAGTAACATCCCCATTGCACCCAGGTATGTATGCTTTCTCTTCACTGGCCCCTGGGGTTTCGAACTTAAGTCCCCATTTCACCCGGGGGTGCCTGCTTCCTCTTCATTGGCCCCAGGGTTTCTAATTGAATTCCCCATTTCACCTGGGGGTGCCAGCTTTCTATTCACTGGACCCTGGGTTTTTGAGTGAAGTCCCCATTTCACATGGTGGTGCCGGCTTTCTCTTTATTGGGTCCTGGGATTTCTAACTGAAGTCCCATTTAACCCAGGTGTGCCTGCTTTCTCTTCATTGGCCCCCGGGGTTTGGAACTGAAGTCCCCATTTCACCCGGGGGTGCCTGCTTTCTCTACATTGGCCCCCGAGGTTTTGAATTGATGTCCCCATTTCACCTGGAGGAGCCTGATTTCTGTTCATTGGCACTCGGGGTTTGTAACGTAAGTCGCCTTTTCCTCTGGGGGTGCCTGCTTTCTCTTCATTGGCCCCCGGGATTTCTAATTGAAGTCCCCATTTAACCCCGGGGTGCCGGATTTCTCCTCATTGGGCCCCGGGGTTTGTAACTGAAATCCCCATTTCATCCAAGTGTTACTGCTTTCTCTTCATTGGCCCCCGGTTTCGAACTGAAGTCCCCATTGCACCCAGGTGTGCCTGCTTTCTCTTCATTGACCCCCGGGGTTTCAAACTGAAGTCTCCATTTCATCTGGGGGTTCCTGCTTTCTCTTCATTGGCCCCCGCGGATTCTAATTGAAGTCTCCATTTCTCCTTTGGGGTGCCTGCATTCGCTTCATTGGGCCCCAGGTTTTCGACCTGAAGTCCCCATTTCTCCCGGGGTTGCCTGCTTTCTCTTCATTGGTTCCCAGGGTTTCGAACTGAAGTCCCTATTACACCCAGGTGTGCATGCTTTCTCTTCATTAGCCCCCGAGGTTTTGAACTGAAGTCCCCATTTCACCTGGGGGTACCAGCTTTCTCTACCTTGGCGCCCGGGGTTTTGAACTAAAGTCTCCATTTCACCCAGGTGTGGCAGGATCCTCTTCATTGGCCCCCAGGGTTTTGAACTCAAGTCCCTATTTTACCCGGAGGTGCCTGTTTTCTCTTTATTGGCCCCCGGGGTTTCGAATTGATATCCCGATTTCACCCTGGGGAGCCTGCTTTATGTTCATTGGACCCCAGGGTTTGTAACTTATGTCCCCTTTTCCTCAGAGGGTGCCTGCTTTCTCTTCATTGGCCCCCGGGATTTCTAATTGAAGTCTCCATTTAAGCCCGGGGTGTCAACTTTCTCTTCACTGGCACCCGGGTTTTGGAATGAAGTCCCCATTTCACACGGGGGTGCCGGTTTTCTCTTGATTGGGCCCCGAGGTTTCTAACTGAAGTCCCCATTTGACCCAGAAGTGCCTGCTTACTCTACATTGGCCCCCGGGTTTTCGAACTAAAGTCCCCATTTCTAACTGAAGTTCCCATTTAACCCCGGGGTGCCTATTTCACTTCATTGGCCACCGGGGATCTAATTTAAGTCCCCATTTCACACGGGGGTGCCGGCTTTCTCTTTATTGGGCCCCGGGGTTTGTAACTTAAGTCCCTTTTCCCCAGAGGGTGCATGCTTTCTCTTCATTGGCCCCCGGGATTTCTAATTGAAGTCTCCATTTAACCCTGGGGTGCCAACTTTCTCTTCAGGGGTTTCTAATTCAAGCCTCCACTTCACATGGGGTTGCCGGCTTTCTCTTCATTGGGCCCTGGGGGTTTGTAACTGAAGTCCCCAGTTCGTCCAAGTGTTACTGCTTTCTCATCATTGGCCCCAGGGTTTCAAATTGAAGTCCCCATTGCACCCAGATGTGCCTGCTTTCTCTTCATTGGCCCCCAGGGTTTCGAACTGAAGTCCCCATTTCACCCGGGGCTGCCTGCTTTCTCTTTATTGGCCACTGGGGTTT